>NC_143252.1:22858333-23161363 GCF_984573655.1 Nuphar pumila | reverse complement strand
ATCTTAGCCAAAATTTCCCATGTTTTCCTTATTTATGTTGAATTATTGTATACAATATTTGGGTTTGTTGTCATTCGTTGTTTTTTGTTGATTGGTTTAATAGTTGGAATTGTTCTATTGTGACGATTCAGGAAATGAGTGTTCATTTTCTTTGATAGCAGAAAAAAAATCATGGAGTTTTTCTATTCGCACGATCGTATAAATTGCCTTTTCTTGTTGGCGTCATTGCAGTTGTGTCTTTCTAGCTTCTGCATTGCAAATTTCGTACTAAACTTTCTAGGATCGACTGATTCTGTGCTTTGTGGTGATATCAATTATCGGGTTCAGAACTAATGATGGCAATCTTTAGTGCAGTTGTGTTCCTTTGTACAACTTGCTGATGTACTAATAAGATGAAATATCATAACATGGAGGAAATTCACGAGCTAGCTGATTTATGTATTGCATCTGTTCTTACAACCAACAATCATGTGAGTTCAGTTTAATTTTCCAGCTATTTTCGTTACACTTTGTAGTGGTACTGTGATCGTGAAATAGGTGTGACCTTTTTTATTGGCAGCAAACCATATTTTAAGAATTCTGCCATAACCTTTGCTGTTTGAATGATTTTAACTGTATTTTGAAATTATACACCTTGTTGCATTGACAATTTGCTTCAGAACCATGCAGTATCATCATGGATCTGTTGTAGTATTGGATGGGTGTCCGCAAGTATCACTTATTGTGAATGCCATCTTTCTGTTATAGAACGCTTTTTTCCTTGTATATCATTTTTCTTTTCTCCTCACATGCTCTGCTTGTGCTTATAATCATCTTTCTTGAAGTTTGGATGAGTTATCTAGATACAACCTTAACAGTTCATGTCCTATAATAGAAGACCACCCTGCATGTTGGCGTAATGTTTCTTATCATCTCAATGTTTTCATTGAACCATCAGACAAGGAATAGATAATTCAAACTGATTCTATGTTGGGACTCTGATCAGGGCACTGTATCAGAGCCATAAGTAATCTGGATGATGAGAAACCCAAGAAAGGACAACCAATTACTCATGAATGGAGTGGTGCGTAGAAATGAGAGTCTGATTAATATGTTATTGTTGGAAGTCGATAAGATTGAAAAAGCTGGACTTAACAAAAAAATATTGCCAACTTAATCTTCTTGCCAAATGACCGTATAGATCGCCAATCGAGCTCACGGAGCTATTGACGCCACACACGCCAAGTGTTTGATGGTATGTGTGAGAGGACAGTGGTCTTGAAGCTTATTTTATTATTTTGATCATGAAGCTTACGCTTCAACGCCTCGAGGCCTACGCCTCGCTTCATAGCATGCTCAACGCCTCGCTTCGCCTCATCACATTTAAGAATTCACATGAAAACATCATAGCTTTATGCAGAAGATAACAAGTTAAAGAACCTGAAGCTATCAAGGTCAAAGTCAACTTGCAATAGGAAAAACTTTTTCAAGGAAGTTAGGTTTGAATGATCCCCAATGGAAAAATTATTTTCCTGGGTAAAACAATGACCTTGATAAGAAAATATGAGACTTTTTGAAAACTTTGTTTTGCTAAGAATTTTTTTTGAAGAGAAATGATGGAATATATAGATTTTTTTTTTTAAATTTTAAAATTGTTGGCTTTTTGGTGAAGAAACCAATTTGGCTTTTGAGGAATTTGGATTTTTTTTTAAGCATCTTTCAATTCTCTTGGATAAAATTATTTGCAGGAATATCTGATTGGTTGCTTTTTACTTGAGAGCGCAAAAATCTTGATGACATGATTATTTAAAATTAGGTTGCTCCACGCTTGTCTTTAATTTCTAAAAATTCTTTCGAAATAGTGAAGTATGTGTTTGAAGTGCATCTTTTGTTTTATTCAAGGTTCAATATCCTATCTTTTATTTCAGATCCAGACAATTCCTCTTTCCATTATCCTTTCAAGAAATATTATGGATTAGGAATTAGGTCAACATCTTGAAATTGTAGTCTTTTCTTTCCCATTTTCAGTTAAAAATAACAAATTAGTGATGCCCTAGTTAAAGCCTTTAGAACCTTTAGTTAATTTGGGATTCCTTAACATGAATAATACATTATATTAAAGAAATAAAGACAATTCTTCTAGTTGGCTTAAAATCAAAACACTTTATTCTCACTTTTGCCACTGCTTGGTTTGTGACTGGGTGAACCAATTCTAGGGGTAGCACCACTAACACGATATTCTAGTACAATCCCTACCCTTATGGCAGTCATATATTTTGGATCAACCGAGGCTGAATGTTGGCTTAAGTGCACCTCTCATGCCTTTTCATCATTTTCGATGCTTTGTGTATTTTGTGTGTCAATCCAATCCCTACCCTCATGGTATCCATTTTTTTGGAACATACTTGGGGTGGGCCTTGGCCTAAGTGTACCTTTCATGCCTCACTTTTTTGTATTCGCTTTTTTTATGCATAATTTTCCTTTCTTTCTCTTAATTTTTCTTTTCCTTTTTTTTGTTCATTCTCAGCCCCCCCCCCCCCCCCCCTTTTCCCTTTATTTGCCACTCTCTCGCTCCCTCTTCTATCTTCTTTTTTTATCCTTGCATGTGGTGCTTTCAAGGATAAGCCTTCTCAAATCATTGTTTTCATTTCTTCAATATATTTAATTATTCACTTACGAGTGCCTTTGTAAAATAATTTTTTAAGGTGTCACTCGAATTGTAACGCCCCAAAAATTTTAACTTAATTTTTTTTTTGTAAATATGATTCTTTCAAACAAAGAAAATGTTCAAATACAAGTTAGACAATTCTGAGCGAGTTATAATGAAAAGAAAACTACAAAAGACTGGATCCATTCCCCTCAAGGCTTGGATCCCGGTCCGAAATCAACGATTCCATACATCCAACTTTGATACCCATTCATCAAAATTAAAAAGATAATTAATTTAATATTCAAAGTAAATTGTCAAAATGGCTCCCGCCTAATAGGAACCCCAAAATAGTCCTAAGAACAACTACTAATAGTGTTATGGTTCACTAGCCTTGGTCCTGCACCACGCCATCTTTTCAACTAACGTTCCTCACTTCAGTTCTCCATAAAACAGGGTCAGTCTCTTTCGAACTGGTAAGATGCAACACAACATAAAGCTTATATATTCTAAAGTATTAATGTTCATATGTTGATTATAATTTCAGACAAGCATTCACAACATATAGACAACATAATTCATTTAGTGACATATGCATGATATGATGATAATGCAACAATTGCATAAATTTTTTGATTTATCAACTATGTATATGTGATATGATTTAAACAAGATGAAATAACAACAAATGATAACAATTCTCAATATATACACATAATTCTTTGTTTCATCTTAATTACTCAACTCGTGGTACTCAAGCCTTCATTGCATCAACAATGCTACTTTTGGAGTGTACTATTTGATTTACCCAACGAGTCAACCTGACCAAGGTTTCCAAAATAGGCGGTTCATGACCGAGAGAATTCCTGTAATGACAACCATAAACTAAAAGTGGATGCTTCCAACACTACTGCAGTAGATGGGGTAATCACCTAGGACACACTGAAAACCTCGGTCTCCCTAACTCCGAGTGATTGAAGACCAATGTGATGCCTTGCTCCCAAAACAAAGTGGCATCACAAGTGTTCACATGCCCAATGTCACTCGAGGTTGTACCTTCTATCTTCTCTGAGTAGATTTGTCGTGGATGGGTTAGTGGGTCTATTATCTTTATTAGATATATTATTATATCATGCACCTCATTCTGTGAGGCCATTCAGGGCTCGAAAGCCCAAGTACCCCCTTAGGGCATAGTCACATCAATGCCATTATGCGAACCCAACCAATTTTCACTTATGCTCGGACGTTTTTAGCCCACAAGGGCATACCACCGATGAAGGTGGCTAAAATTTTTAAGTGTGGAGTTATTCATGTATTATGACACTTCCTTACGTGCCTCACAGGTTCTTAATAGACCCCAGCTCGCTCACAAGCTTACGATGTGCAACCAACGACTCATAAGAATCATACATCAAGTTCAACATTAAGAACATCTAAACAAATGTGAGCATAGCACCGTGAAGGTTCCTTGAATCCTTCACGCAAACTTAAGCAAGATAATGAAAACATACATATCATTCATATGGCTTTTGACAAATGTGCTTTTCATTCATAACATCATTATCAAGCTCAAGCTCCAAACATCTGCTCAATATAAAATCCTAAACATTCATAGACATTTTTCAGCAAGTGTAAAATTTGTCGAGGTATAAGTGTGCATATCTAGACATATAGATATAGGCTCTTTCTTGGTCGTGCACACTACCCCCATACTCAAATGCATATGCTTGAAATTCAAAACACATGTATATATAGTTTTCCAAAATGATATATATATATATATATTTATTTATTTATTTATATTTATATTGAGAGGGTATATGAGTTAGAACCATATACATGAAGTTATTTTTGAAGGAGATAATATATTTGTATATATATCCTAAACAACATATACAATCAAAATTTTAAATATATCCTTATGGTCTGATTCAAAACACATACTCAGCCTGATAGGGTCATTATACTTGATCGGATTTGTGACTTCATGTCTGAATTAGGTTTGAACATGTTTCTGATTAGATTTTCCTTTTTTTTCTTGAATGTCAACAAATATGGTTTTAAACCATCCCTATATAGATTCTAAAAGAATCTTATTCAGTCTTGATTGATATGACATGTTTTTTTTAACTCAAACCTGATTAGGTTAGCCCTGATCAGATTTGTCAAATTGATACAAAATGTATATATATTTTTCTTTAGTTGACCCCGATCAGATCTCAGAGATTTTTTTTTCTATGCAAGCTTGCCAGCCCACACTACAATCAACCATGGTCCAGATTCAGACCTTTGTCTGATTTTGGACAGTCCAGTCGGGTGGCCTGACCCAAGACTTTAGACCGAGGTTCGAATATGGCCATTCCAAGTCTGGTCAATCCAACTCGGAGATCGACCCCAGGTCTGGCGCTGCCCAGGTCAGACCGTGGGTCTGATTGGCTGCGGGTCTAGACCTTGGTATGACCCAGCTGGGTTTAGGATAGGGTTCAAACCCCCTTTTTTTTATGGATGCTCTTTCACAAGCACACATACACACATACTAATATATATATATATATATATATATATATATATATATATATATATATATATATATATATATATATATATATATATATATATATATATAGGGCAGACCTGCGCTTATGCAATATGTGCATGAGACAGAACTTGCATAGGGTGTTGGCTGCCATATTACTAAACCATAGTCTACGTGTGTAATTTTTTTTTTTATAAAAAAAAATATGCAGACTTGCGCCTATGTAGTCTGCATACGAGACGCAGCCTCCATAGGGTGATGGCTGCCATGTGTGTTGCCAACCTCCATCAAAGCCATGGTCTGAACTCATGTGGGTTCAGACCTTAGTCTGGATGGACCAACTGAAACTAAAAGAAATCAGTCCATTATGGACCTGATTCTAGAATCCTTGCTTAGTTCCAATTTCGGAACCTAAGCAGGGTTCATCATTGAATCCATGTTTTGAAATCCAACAAACATAAAACTCGCCAAAACACGTGCTTAACAAAACAAAAGATGCATATATACATTTTTTCTAACCGTTGGTCATGCACAAGATTTATTTTTTATTGTGAATAACAATGCATTTACACCAACCCAACATAGAACATGAAAAACACATTGGAATGCATAGAAATTTAAACAACCATGAACATTAGCTAGAAATTCAAAAATCATTGTTAGAAATGTATATAAATTGAAACAACCATGAACATGAACTAGAAATTAAAAAATTATTGTTAGAAATGTATATAAATTGAAATAACCATGAACATGAATTAGAAATTCAAAAATCATTGTTAGAAATGTATATAAATCGAAACAACCATGAACATAAACTAGAAATTTAGAAATCATTGTTAGAAATGTATATGAATGAAACTTAACCATGAAAAACATATTCTTACCAAGAATGACTACATTAAACATATGCATGGGTGTTTTCTCATACGTACTCATGCTTTTACCTCCATGCATTAGTAGAATGCATGGATGTAAGAGGGGTAAACCAAACTTTAGAATGTATAAGAAATATGTTAGATTTTCATACCTTAGTCTTTCGAACAACAAGAACGAATGGGCTAGTCGAGTGGATCTTTTTCTTAACTCGTGCAGAGAGGAGTTCAGATGCACCTCTCTCTACACAGATTTTGGTTAGGTGAAGCTCCTCAAAAGATAAAATGAAGGTTAAAGAGAAGAGGAAGAAGATGGAGAAGGAGATATAAAATATGGTTTGAGCTCCTTCCTCAAAACTTGTTCTTATAGAGGTTTAGAGAGAGAAAGGTAGATAAGGATGGAGGATTGGGAGAGGTTTAAGGGAGATTGAGAGTTGACAAGAGTCAACACCAACATCCTTTTCCCTCTTCCAAGACCCTTTTACTACTTTCACAAAAATGAAAAGAAGAGGAAAGAGGTAAAACCCTCCCATGTCATAACTTTGTCTTTCCTTGAAAGATAAGTTTATGACCCTCCAATAGGACCAATGGCTTGGGAAGGGGAGAGAGGGTTGTTCCTATCATGTGGGCCCCACTCCTTCCCACAAAAAGTATTGAAATTCAATGGCCCAAACATTTGGATCTCAATCTTGTTTGGTCCAAAATAAAAACCGATGTGGGTCCAAATCCATAAGGATATAAATATTTTTATTTTTAGATTTTTGTTAATCATCTACATCTTAGGTAAAAAAAAATTATGTTCATAAATCATAATTAGAAATTCACTTAATACCTTAGCATAATTTACATTATATACTTGTTAATTAGCAAACAAATCACTAATAAACCCTAATTATTGAACATAACCACTTAATCACCAACATTTTCAGTTAGACACCAATTTAATTAATTAACCAATTAATTAAATAGTTTAATCACCATTCAAAATTATCCAACATTCTTAATTTAATTACCAGGTGACCCACAAGGTCAACTGCACCAAAAATTAAAGTCAGAGAAAATCAATTCAAACACACAAGGCAAAAATAAACCAGTATTCAATAATTAACAATGACCAAGAAAAATTTCTATTAAAATATTTTACATTTTTTTTGGGTTTTAGACAAACTCTACTAACTTTGTTATTTTAAGCTTTTTAATCAATCCAGTTAGGATAAAACTCTTCGCCTCTTGGCAAATTCCTCATTCTAGAATAATGACATTCATTCGACTTTCAAGAAGGATTGACTAAATTTAAAAGCCATTATTTTTTAGAAAATGGTAAGATAAAGCATCTTTATAAAACTTCAGATTAATTTTGAACAATTTTTCAAAAGATGGGCTCCTACCCTTAGTTTGGGAATGATTTTTTTATAAAATTGGTATAGGAAGCTAAAGGCTCGTTTGATGGTGATCATTTTCTTCTCGCATGTTGACAAGGCCTTGGCATGGTTGGTGAGGCCTTTACTTATGAAAGTCAATGGTTGACCTTCTTGAATCAAGACAACACAAATTCTAATATTACATGCATCGATCTCTATAATGAATTCCTTGAAAAACTTTAGTTAGGGAAGCACGGGAGCCTCACACATAGCCCGCTTTAGTTTTTTAATGGTAGCGCATTGACGGGAATACATCATTCATGACTCTCTGAAATGTAGTTGGGGAATTTATCAGTCCAAAGGGCATTACTAAGAACTCAAATAGACTATCGTCTTTGAGACATCTTTATGGTCATAATATTTAAGGCCCTATAATCGACACAAAATCGCCATATATGGTCATTTTTTCATACCAAGAACACTAGCAAAGATAGGAGCGCAAACTTGGCCGGATCACAAGCATCTCTCAGATAAGTCTTTCAATATTGTCCTTTTGGGAATGCACATATCGGTATGGCCTATAACTCACTGGTCCAACACTTGAAATAAGGGTGATGTGGTGGTCTTGGGATCTTGGGGAGATAGAAGTTGATTCAACGAACATCCTCAAACTTGATAAGAATCCTTTTCATTTTAGGGAGAACCTCCTCCACTTTTTCATCACCCGTTTGATCCTTCGCATGGATCATGCACTATAAATTTTGAGAGCCTCATCCTAGCCTACTTCATCTCCTCCCTTAAGATTATGAGCCTTTAGTCATTGTTTTCCTGACCTTGTCAAAATACATCTTCATTTTATAAAAATTTCATTTAACCTTTCAAGGTTACAAAGCCAACTCATTCCTAGCAACATATCGACATATTTTATGGGCAACATGTAAAACTCCAATTTGAATTTAGATCATTGGAGATCCAACTCCATATCAGGGCACACACTAGAGCATTTGAGATGGCTATCATCCCCAACCATAACATCTAAAAGGGCTTGCTCCTTAGCATGACACCCCATAACTTGCATGAGCTCTTCCTGCACAAAGTTGTGGGTCGACCCGGTGTCGATGAGCACTTTCACTTGTTGTTTATGTCAACACCCTTTCACCCTCATAGAGTTTGGGATAAAGACAATAGCAAGGACATGATAAGAGATTTCATGTCCTTGTTCGTCTTCCTCGTCTGTTTCACCATTGACACATTCTTGCTCACTCTCATCCTTGTTATAACGACCCCAAATTCACTTTCGAAAATACACAATTCTTTTTTTTTATGCAAAAAATATCCCATGGATTTGGGGTTCATCACAGATTTACTTTCCAATACACTAACCATTCATATCAAATCATATTCGAAATAAAATAATTCAAACCACAATTAAACTTAATAAACTTTAACTTAAGTTCACAAGTTTAAATCAATCCCAACGTTTAGAACCCAACAACCAATCATAAATCACGCCATCTCCAGCATGCCAGTTTTGCCTAAATATATGTGATTTTTTTATAAACATGCAAATTTTCTCCTAAATATATGTGAATTTTTGCCTAAACATGTGAATTTTCTCCTATATATGTAATTTCCTCTAAATATGCGAGGTTTCTTCCAAATATATGAATTTTATCCTAAATATGTGATTTTCTCTCAAACATGTGACCTCCAAAATATACAAATTTTTTCTTAAATTTTGAGAAGAAAAATCATATATTTAAGAGAAAAATGACATATTTGGGAATAAATTTGCATATTTGTATGCTTGGAAGGCAAATAGCATATTTAAGAGGAAATTGACATATTTGAGAAGAAAATCACATATTTAGGAGAAAATTCACATGTCTAGAAAAAAAATTCATATATTTATGAAAAAATTCACATATTTAGAAATAAATTTTTTATATTTGAGAGAAAAATCACACACATATATATAGAAGAAAATTCACATACATTTAGGAGGAAATTCGTATATTCACATATTTTTTGCAGAACAATCTTTGTTCTCCTATTTGTATCTCTCTGATCCAACTTAAAAAACTATGTTTTTACAATCATTGAAAAGTTAAGACATAGGCTTGTAACTTTTATATTTTGAGTTAGAACAAAAAACCCCTCCAGGGTTCCTATTTCTGAGTTCCAAATCCAGAATAGAAACATACTCTGCAGACTAAAACAACTGAACAATTTATTTCAGAGAACATTTCTCTCCAACCGCTCATTAGATCAAGGTGAACTTGGTGGCGTTGGAAAGCTAACACCCTAATTTATCTCTATCATTTTTATTTTTTTCCAAATTTTTGATGTAAGTATCCAAAAAAGCATAAAATAATCATGATTGGTGCTGTTGCACATGTTCATCTCTTGTTTTAGGAATATGGTCAGGGTTGCATCTCAATGTCCGCTCATCACTTTCCAACAAATCTGGCATCGTTGAAAATGTATTTTTGTCTAATTTCTTTATTTTTTTATATTTTTTTGAAATTCATCATTTTTTGAGTAAAAAATCAACGACAAAGTCTGTCATAATAAATCTTTGATGCAATACTTGAGCACATATTTCAGAGAAAATTTATATATATGAAAAAAAATCATTATGTAAAGGCTAACATGGTCATTTTAATACCAAACATTTGTGGTTTTGAACATCAAGTAGATTTTTTAAAATTATAGGTTTTTTCGAGAAACACATTATTTTTGCAATACAATACGGTAATTTTTTGTATATATATATATGTTAATCTAACATTAAACTAGTTATGTTTAACAATAAATGAGTTCAACCATATTAAAATAACTAAAATACCCTTAAAAAGTGATACTTTTGAAAATGAATGATTGCTTTTTGAAGTAAAAACGATAAATTTGATGGATTTATAAAGTTACTTTTTTAGAAAAGTTTTGACTTTTCAATTCCCTTCAAGTTCAAAAGACCTAAAAAAGTAACAATGCATTTCTAAAAGTATAATTCTTTTAAGAGTATTTTAATCATTTTCATAAGGTTGAATCGATCTAATGTTAAACACAACTAGTTTAATCTACCTTATATATATGTAGTAAATCTTTGGTATTGATTAATGTATAATTTGAGTAGAGATTACCTTTCTTTTCATAATTTTTTACAAATGTAATCTGCATGATTTTCTTTGGTAAGAAATGGGTTTTGAATCATGTGATTGAGACACGTGAGCAAGTTTTTCAAGTGTTCAAAACATCAACTTGCAATATATTAAAACTTGATGACTCGAATATATCTAAGAAAAAACCAATCAAAAAGTTCAATCCTCAACAAACAAATCATGCTGAACACTACATAAGCAATTTGAACTGGTAGGGATACACCCAACCCCACCTTGCCTATCGACAAAAGAGAACGACTATAAGCAATTTGACGTGACAGATTCTAGTACCATTCCGATTCCTGTTACTTTAAAACCGTTACATGCATCTCTCTCTCTCTCTCTCTCTCAAATCGCCCATGTTATTGACAAGTCACTTCACCTTAATTGGTACATATTATTAGGGTGCATAACAATTGTAATGATCTACGACTTCTTGCTAGATGGGTTGTGACAGATCTAGCCAACACTTTGAGAGATAAAACCACCTGTTTGGGTACCCAACATCGACAATGTGTAACCCTGTATATTGACAAGGATTAATGAACTGGTAATGGTCTGCTTAATCCCAGCCTAACTTAATAAATTACTAAAACTAAAACAATTTCTGAGATTATAGTAGCCAGAAGACGTGATCCAAGGAATCATCCAATTCTTGGAATTGATGCTTTAATGCAAGCCTCATCGTTATTTTTTTCAGATTTGCATTTGGATGTTCTCACGCAAGAAACGAACTGTACAAGGGAACAATCACCCAAAAATACCACCGGAAAGGAAAAAATCCATTAGAAGTTAGAAGTTGCAAAACCCACACTAAATAATAAATATTACAATGGATATTACCAACCATCCAATCATTTATATATATGACATAAAAGGCTAGGAACAGCAAAATCCCTTATGGTGCTCCTTTTTCCAACTCAGAGAATGGTACAACACTGATTGGTTTTCTTTGCTTGCTTGTAGAACATCTGTTATAAATGCACCAAAATATCATGGCATCAGAAGACTTCAGGCACAAACATCTCTACAGAATAACCCTTCACACACACAACATTATTTTTTAAAAAAGTTTTTTGTGTATCTAACCTTACATATATGACTTACAAAAACAAGATTTGGATCATGTATTTGCAACATGTACGCAGTTTTTTCAGGTGCTTCAAAATCAACGTCCACAATGTATCAAAATTTCATGACTGAAGGATCATATTTTTATGTCAAAAAAGAAGTGATCCAAGGTGTTATTCCTAGCAAAAAATCCATGCCGAACACACACATATATGAGGTCAGATCAAGTCAAGTGGATACAACTTGCAGCTCTAACTTTCCAACTCTATATATATAGGGAAGGGGAACCGTCCACAAGGTCCAAAATCTACAACCAAAAATGATTGGACAGCTCCCCTTCCCCAATGAGAGTTTCATTGATCAGACCTTACATATTTGTTCTTTATGATTTATTTAGTAAGAAATACGCTTTACAGAGACTTTATGAAATCTAGACATGTTTTTCAAAATGTGAAAAATCGATGGCTCGCAATGCATTTAAAACATTACAATACAAACTACAAAGTATTGTGGGCCGTTGAATTTTAGTGCTTTAAAAAAATGCATCTAAATATAAAAAATTCATAAGCTAAAACATGTTGCTAACTAAATAAATGATAAAAACCCAATATGTAAAGTCTGATCGATGAAAAACTCGATCAATAGAGAAGGAACACCATCAATCATTATTTATTGTAGATTTTGAACCTTTAGTTGGACGGTCCCCCAAGTATATATATATATATATATATATATATATATATATATATATATAAGAGAGAGAGAGAGATACTAGAATATGAGAAATATGAGAGCTAGAGTGTGAACTAGGCATTTTCAATGCTATTTTTGCAAATCCAACCCTGCAGATGTGTTCATCATGGCCCACTTGCTAGGAATAGTGTTGGATCATGCTTTTCTGACAAAAAAACATGATTTTTGAAGTTTTAATATTTATTAAAATTCTGAGTTGTCAATTTTCAAGTCTTAAAAAATCCTACTTATGCATTGCAATCGGATGATTCAAGAGCTGGTCCCTTTAAAACCAAGCATGTAGAACACATCCGTACAGTCAGATTTAAGGAAAAAAAAACCCATGAAATTCTAGCTTCCTCTAGAACTCATATTTCCAGTTCTCATATTCTAGTGGCCCTTTGGGATGAAGGCGTTGTTGTTGTTGTTGTTGTTGTATAATTTAGTGGCCCTATATATACACACACACACACACACACACACACACACAAATGACCTTTTTTTTCATTTGATTGGTTGCTTTTCATGAAACTAACCTTGCATATATGATCTACATGATTTGGTTTATTGGGAATCGATTCTTGAATCATCCGATTATGACATATAGGCACAATTTTATGAGCCCGGAAAAATCAACGGCCTACAATGTGAGATATTTTCTCAGCTTATAAAATCATGTTTCTTCGATGTAAAAGAAGGCTGGTCCTTGGCATTCGGCCATGCTTTATCCATCTATCAGGTCTGTTGGGTCGGCACAACTGACACCTATGACTTCTAGCTCATTTGGGCAATGAGGTCAACATGACCAAATATTTAAATAAATAAATTATTTATATATATATATATATATAGTTATTTAGGGTGTAGCTGCTTACACCCTTGGGTGTGAACAGCGACCGAATGGGGGTTTTCATTTTTTCTGAAATCTGACCTTACATATGTGATGTACATGCTTGATTTTATAAGAATTGGCTAATGAATCATCCAATTCTGTCATGTGGGTAATTTTTTATAAGGTTTGAAAATTCTTGGTACAAAAATTTCACAAAATTCAAGGCTCAAAGCATCATATTTATTTGTCAAAAAAGAAAACACAATCCAAATGTTGATTCCTAGCTAATCGACCATGCTAAACACATCTGCAGTGTCAGATTTGAGAAAAACACATCGCAAACTCCCATTCACTCACTATTATCACATAATTTTGTTAGCACCTACTCCTCTCTCTCTCTCTCTCACACTCTCTGTGTGTCTATATATATGTTTATTTATATCAATATTAGCAAGCAGGTCCTAAGCAGCTAAAACATGCTTTAGATGAGGTACTTTCATGTATAGATCTTTTTTGGAGCGATAAAAGATCAACAGCTCACATCACACTAAAACTTGGTGATAGAAAAATCAAAATTCTAATGAAATTGATTCAATCCAAAGCAATTATAAACATATCTATAGGTATAAATTAATCAAAAAATACCTGTAGCTTTTTCTTTCGAAGTGTTTGGAATGTTTAGGAGATAACTGTTTAGCAGCTACTAATTTTCACACACACACACACACACATATGAGGTGGTAGCTGCTAACCACTTTAGCTAACCGGGCTTTTGAAGAGGTTTTTTCATGCTTTTCCTTAAATCTGAATGCACAGACGCGTTCTACATGCTTGATTTTATAGGAATCAACTCTTAGGTCATCCGATTCAGATACACATAGGTTCTTATAAGGTTTAAAAATTGACGCTCTAAGATTTTCATAAATATTCAAGGCTTAAAAAATCATGTTTTTTAACGAAAACACATGATCCAAGTGTCGTTCCCTAGTAAATTGACCATGTCGAACACATCTGTATGGTCAGATTTAAGGAAAACATGAAAAAACACTTCAATATATATATATATATATATATATATATATATATATATAGAGAGAGAGAGAGAGAGAGAGAGAGAGAGAGAGAGAGAGAGAGAGGTTGGAATGCACTGAACAACCATCAAATGACAGCAGTCCTGGTATATGCATTGCCTGCTTTTTATATATAAGATAATTCTCTAACAAGTAGAGCCATTTCTAACCATCTTTTATCATACTGCAACCCAAGCTACTGACAATAGTCTATACTATCTGAAAATGATACAACACTAAAAGTTTGATTCCGACTTTCCATAAATGATATTGCCACTGATTCTATGCTATCTGAAAATGACATTGCACTAAGATGCTGATTTACTAGAATCCCTGCTATCCATAAATGCCACAGCTGCTGATTCTATACTGACTGAAAATGCCATAGCACTAAGACACTGATTCCACACTCTATCCACAAAGACACTCAATGGCCAGGACAAACCTAATGAACAGTGGTAACTAAAACATACCAAACATATACCAAGGTTTAGCACCAGCTCCTAGTAACTGGATGCATGCAAATAAATAATGCATCACAATAAAGTATAATATTCTGGTAGCATGGTGCCAAGAAGTATTCTAACAGATCTTACTAATTTGTGCCATACAAAGAAATGAGGAATCCTTTTCAAAGTAACATCTTGTACTTCTACAATTCATCAAAGAACCCTTGGAGAACACCACCATTAAAATTGATTAGGGGAAGGTTTTACGACCTTTTTAACCTGATTAAAAACTGCCATTAGAAACTAGAATAAAACCCATAGAATGTAATGTCAAGCTAAATATGGTATCTTAAATGCCCTTGCAACGCATCCTTTGGTTGCTACTACCTGTGGAAACGGTGCACCAACATAATCTTCGGAGGTAGGTAACCTTCTAAGCAGGCAGGCATGCCAATATCATGCAATTAAATGTATATTGGACCCAAGAGATCACACCCTGTGGGTCCAACTTTTTCATGGAAAACAAAACAGCATTTATCAGGACAACCACAATCACCAGCACATCGTGGAAAGCATCTTGTAGAACAAGCAAATAGCCAAGTATGTGCTATGTGTAAAATATTTTGTATATATATATATATATATATAATTTGTATACATATATAAATATATATTTTATTAAATATGTATTTCCTTTTTTGTATTTTTTATTTTATTCAAACTAGCTGTGAAGCCACGCGTTAGGAATGCCTAACGGCTAGTTGGGTTCCTCTTGTCCTCTCTTCTTTATATATATATATATATATATGTATGGGCATCTTGCCTATTGTAAGGTATGCTTGTTAAGAGCATTTTATTAATTAAAATTATATTTTTTATGAGCTCTCTCTTGTGGCTGTAAGCTTGTGCCTTTGTCTTTTTGTGTGTGCCCCTTAGTGGCTTTATATTTGGTTTAGTGCCCTTTGAGATCTCTTGTGCCTTTTGAAGGTCATTTCATTACAATATGCTGTGTGCAGAACAGCACCGAGATACAAACAAGTGTGCACAATTGCTCTCAGTGCACATGAGTGCATGCACAATCAAGCAAGCAAGGAAGAGAGAGAGAGAGAGAGAGAGAGAGAGAGAGAGAGAGAGAGAGAGAGAGAGAGAGAGAGAGAGAGAGAGAGAGAGAGAGAGATGTCACATCTACCTGGGAGGCAGCACTTAGATCTGAACTCTTCTCCACTAAACTGTCCAGCTTCTCACCTCTCTCAAGGACACTGTCAATGGTTTTGTGCTGCATTCATTCAAAAGCTTATTAGGCATGATTAAAATTTGTTTAGCAATAGAAGAGGGAAAAGTAAAAACTGGAAAGCTAAAATTAGGGTAGTCAACAGACCATAAAGTTCCTGTTGTAGAAACATCCTATGTGATAATAGAAAGAAGAAAATGAAACACCAAAAAAGTTGACAAACTGTTGCTTTCCAAGCTTCACTTAGCTACTGAAAGTCAAAATGATCTAGCTATAAAATCCATTCAAATCCCAACGGAAGCTGGACCAGAAGATAATCTTTATGTTTCATCTTATATCCCTACTCAGTAGTCCTTTGAGATAATCTTAAGTCTCAACAACCTTGCCTGATCCAACTTAGATATTTGATGCTTATTAGTTTTATCAAACCAGAAGGCCTTCACAATAGGGAAGAAAAATTCAAGAATAGAGCATCATTATAGAAGCTGCCATCCATCCCATCATATATGGGAAGATTTCAGCTTTTATCCTGAAGGTGAATTTGGAAAAAGCTTTTAAATAAGTTCATTGGGATTTTCTATCCTTTTGTATGAAAAATAAGAAAAAGGCCAGGTAGAAAAAGGGTACTGTGATTGACATCACTTTCCTACCTATGTCACATAGGTACGGGTGTGGGTTCGGGTGCATGTAAGGTTGCGGGTGAGGCACTTTAAAAAAACTTGGGTGCGGGGGTGCGGGAGGGTATATATATATATATATATATATATATATATATATATATATATATATATATATATATATATATAGAAAGAAAGAGAGATAGAAAAAGAGTTTGGGTCTAGATTCAGATCCAAACCCCTCTTTTCTCTCATTAACTCCACCCACCACCTCTCTCTCTCCAAAATTGAATCTAAATTCTGTGCCCTTGATCCAAATCCAAAAAATATCTGACAAGTGTATGTGGTAATACTGGATTTGGAAAAAACATATCCAAAACATGTTTCTTACATGTAAAAATTCAATTGCATTGGATTTTGACTTGACCCGATGCATCCAACTTAAAATATTTATTCGAATCTGAAGACAAGATATTAAGCAAAACCAAGTTGGACCCAAATGCATGCTTGGATATTAAACATCCGAATCTGAATAAATGAATGTCAGAATCAGATCAGAGATTCAGCCTTATCCACATAAGCTGAAGCTGAAGATTTAAAACAGTTAGGATGTAGGTTGCATCATGCTTAAACGGGTAGGATATCTATTCATGTGGGGAGGAAGAAACTTCTGCGCTCAGCCACAAAGTTCATTTTGTACATTGTTCAGACTCATAAGATCCAGATAAAGATACTTGATTTGGACTATCATAAACCATAATTCAGCCCCACTTGTTGCCTGATTAAGATCCAGAAATTTAACATGCAAATGTTAAAATAAATTTTTTATGGGTTATGGTTATTACCATCCAGACTCATATCCGGGTCTGATCCTGTTTAAGCCAGGCCCAATGGGACCAGAGACAAAATCAGTACCATTGGCCTTAGGTCCGGCCAAGGCCAACAAGTATATGATAGAAGTACTAAAAAAATGCCTAAATTACACAGAGATCTATCAGACTTGATCTAGCAATTATTTCATATGCCGATTTCATTTGTGAGAGTACAAATCCTCTTGAGAAGTACGTACACAACCTCAATACCAAAAAAATAACTTAGAAAACAAAGGTCATGCATATCAAAATCTCTTTTAAGAATATTTTTAATATCAACCCTTTTTATTACTTCCAATGATAATCATATCATCAACATATAATAATAAAATAATTATACTCGTTCTTGCATTCCTAACAAAGAGAGCAGTATTAGCATAACATGATGAAACAAATCCAATGTCAATAATGACCTTATTAAAACAATCATATCATGCCTTAGGGGCCTGCTTAATACCGTATAAAGTTTTCTTAATTTTTAGAACTTTACCTTTATCAATGTCAAACCCAGGAGGAGGATCCATGTGCACTTCTTCACTAAGGTCCTCATTAAGAAAAACATTCTTGACATCTAATTGATAAATTGACTATTTTTTAATAAAGGCTACAACTATAAGAGTCCTAACACTTATCATTCTAGTTACTAGTGTAAAGGTTTCTTCATAATCAATCCCATATTCCTGAACATACCCTTTGGCCACTAACATAGCCTTATATCTTTTCAAAGTTCCATCACTCTTGGTTTTAACTTTGAATACCCATTTATATCATATAATTTTCTTTCCTAAAGGAAGATTCACAGTTTCTCAAGTTTTAACTCTATGGAGGGCATCCAACTCAACCTTAATTGCTTCTACCCAATGGAGATAGTCTTTGGCTTCTTTGTACGTAGAAGGTGTTAAGATAAATGCAATATTGCGGTTTAGTTACCGAGGTATACTTAGGTATACTTATCGGTGCTTCCATTGTATTTGTTATTGTTCGTATCCTTTTTTTTAGGTATACCTTTGGTATACTTATTACGTATTTAATATTTAAATTAAGCATACATAAATGTATACTTATAAGGTTAGAATATGTATTTTTTAATTTGTATTTGTATGTTTATTTTTTAGTCAATATTTAATAACTAATATTTTTGTATTTTTTTTGGTCAAACTATTTTGACCAAGCTAGCCGTTAGGACAATGCCTAACGACTAGTCCTCTCATTTTCTCTCTCTCACTCATATAAAAGGTGTGTATGTGTGTGTTTAAGTGAGAAAGGATGGATGTATATTGAGTGTGTGTGCATGAGTGTTGTAGTGAGGTTTTTCTTATATATTATTTTGTTTATTTCACATCAATAAAATATTTATCTTTTTATATCTTGTTTCTTCTCTTGTATTTGCATAGCTTATTGTATCTAGCCAAATGCATCTTTATAATGCATTTGGATTTTATCTATGTTCTTATGTTTAGTTTCTTATGTCTCGGATTCTGTGCCATTTCGTGACATGGTATCAAAGCCAAAAAAAACTTTCCTGGTATTTTGTTTATTTGGTATTGGGACTCTTTGGTTTGAGTTCGTGCTTCGGGAAGGAATCATGATCAATGTATGACTTGGATTCAAGGGAGATCGTGATTCGGTATGTATATCTTATATCTTTATGGTTTTGTTTGAGTTATCTATCTCATGCAATGTGCATGAGAAAGTACCCATTTTTCCTATCTTTTGAAAAATTATTTGTTATTTTTAACTTTTTTTTTTAATTTCTTTGTTTTATGCTTGTTAATTAGCAAATCATTTAGCTCTTTGAACTCTTTTTGGTATATGGGATTAAAAAAAGAGAACCTTTAAATGTTTTTCAAACTTACTTAAGTATTGTCCTTTTCTTGGATATAATAGCATTCATATTTGTGCTAAATTAAAATTTTATTAAATATTTTTATAAGGTTTATAGTATTTATTTGATTTTGTGAAACAATATTTATACATGCATGAGAACTCTATAGTACTTAGAGATTTTAATATTAAATCATGATTTTTTCATGCATGGTATATGTTTTCTTATGAAAATCATACTATTATCAGGGTTGGATTTGTAATACATACTCTTATATTGAATGTATTAGGCACTTTTGCTTGTATTTTAACATGCATTATATCTATAGGATCATATTGTGATACATGTGTTCTTTGGATATTTGTTTTTCGTCATGCATATTTTGT
This sequence comes from Nuphar pumila, assembly GCF_984573655.1. NCBI lineage: Eukaryota > Viridiplantae > Streptophyta > Magnoliopsida > Nymphaeales > Nymphaeaceae > Nuphar > Nuphar pumila. The sequence goes on along the minus strand of NC_143252.1, from coordinate 23,141,719 downwards.
GCATTTTGTGAGATTAATAAAAATACTTTTTATTTATGTATGCTCTCTTGCCTTATTGGCTTGTATTTATGCCTTTAGTAACTTTGTATGTGCCCAACTTTTAATTCATTAAAATTAATATTTTAAGTATGTGCTCCTTTGCATTAATGGCCTTGTTTGTGTCCTTAGTGGCCTTGAGTGCTTCCATTGCCCTTAGGTGGTTTGCGTGTTTCTAGCCTTAGTGGCATTGTAATTATTTCACTGTTGACGATTTTCCCCTTGAACTGCCTTTCATTTGTCTTCCTTGTAAGATTATGTCTTATGAAAATTTTGTTACATATTATTGTGAGACTTATGTATGTCTTATTTGTGGCTTCCCATGAGGACATGCTTATATCTTATTTTGCATGTGATTGCACCATAATTCATTTGAGGTTTCAAACTCCCTTTGTTAGATTTGATTTGAAATTTGTTTCTTCAAATCGATTATTGTTTATAACCTCCTTTTTGGAATGTGATTTCCAAAGTTTTCTTGTGTCTTTGGTTTAGTGCATCATAATATTTTCTTTAATGCACCATATCTTTCTTTTGGCCTTTTGGGGGTGAGTTGCGTGCACCTCGTTATTTTGTCAGTTTAGATTGCCTATTTATGAGTGTAGTGTTGGCACTCGGTTTGGCCCTGACGGTTGTTTGATCTCTGATTTTGTGAGTGTGTTGTATCACTCATTTGCTTATTTGGCCATTGTTATTATGTTGGACGCTTGTCTTGATCTTTATCTGTGATATATTTGCTTGTAACCATGGTGATCCTTATGGATTAAACCATATTATATTGCAAAAATTATTGCTCTTGCGTTGATTTGAATATTGTTTTTTAAATTTTCTTGCTTATTTTTGTTTACATTAGTTTGTTTCCATTATAACATTTTTACCACTAGTTTTTCCACTCTTCCCTCTTATTTGAGTGATTTTTTATTTAGACAAGAGATCTTGTTTATCAGCTTTACAACCATGTGTGTGGTGAGTTATGTGCACCCGCTGTAGTTGATTGTGTTGTTTACAATTTTACAACCATTTGTGAGGTGATGTGTGCACCTCTTGTGATTGTAGTTGGTGTTTACTATCAGTTTAGAACATGGTTATACGTATAGTACGATGCGTATCATTACTTTTGAGTTTTGCGATACGATACACACTCTATCGCGATACGAGTGTATATCGAGGTGTATCGTACCATACACCCATGTATCATGTTGTATCATATGAAACAGTGTGTATCGTACGATACAATATCGGCACACTTAAAAAAGGCCAAAAGTTGTCCTTTTTCATTTTAGTTTCAAAAGGCTTCTTGAGGGTCGAGTTCTTTATATGTCTAGAGTTCGTTAGAAGGAAACCCATGCACCCTAGTGTAATGAAGTGCCGGATGAAGTCTCCAAGAGCAAAACAAGAGAGCACGCACATACACAAATAGCCACTAATGGGCAAAAGAACAACACAACCACTTAAAGTGGTAAGGCACCCAAAAGAAGAGGAAAAATATATATTCCACTCAAAAGGCTTCAAAGAAGCATGCATTACAATGGGGAGAAACCCCTTTATTTATAGACAAAAGAGGAGGCCTTGGAAGGGCTCCTAGAGGGACGTTGGAGCCCTTCCAACGGTCATAAATATGACCGTTGGATGCTCCAACGTCCCCCTAGGTGGGGCCCATTCCAAGGAGGAAAAGGAAAAGAATAAAGAAAAATAAAAAAGAAAGAAAAAAAAGGAAATAAAAGAAAAGGAGAAAAAATACAATATGCGATAAGAAGTAAAAAGACTGTTTTACCCCTATATGGGTCTATTTACAAAAGATATAAATATATATATATTTATATATGTAGATAGACACATAGACATATATATAATTAATATATATATGTGTATGTGTCGAGATCTATATATATAAATATATATATGTACAATATATTTTAACACCCCCCCTCAAACACACGGTGAGATCACCGAGAGTTTGCTAAGGAGAAAGAAGAAACGAGGCGATGGCAAAGCTTTGGTGAAGAAGTCCGCCAACTGGTACTCGGTTGGAACATAAGGCAATTGAATGGTGCCTCGTAGGAACTCATCACGAACATAATGGCAATCCATCTCAATGTGCTTTGTTCTTTCATGAAAGGTGTGATTGCTGGCAATGTAGATAGAGCTCTTGTTGTCGCAGCACAGCTTTGAGGGAGTTGAGAATGAGACTCCCATATCTTTAAGCAAACTTCTTAACCATACGATCTCCGTGGTGGTAGTGGCCATCGCACGATACTCTGCTTCAGTAGAAGAGAGTGAAACTTTCTGTTGCTTCTTACACCTCCAAGAGATAAGTGACTCTCCAAGAAACACACAATATCCTGTGGTAGAAATACGATCATCGGGGTTACCACCCCAATCAGAGTCAGTATAAGCAAGTAAAGTAAGAGGTGAAGAAGAGGGTAAGAATAATCCTTTTGTTATGGTGCCTTTCAGATATCTGATAATTCTCATGACAGCAGCCATGTGAATGGTGGAGGGAGCAGTCTGAAATTGACTTGCACTATGAACTGCATGAGAAATATCGGGCCTAGTGATGGATAAGTATGTGAGCGACCCAATCAATTGACGATAAGGTGTAGGATCAGCTAAAGGAGTGCCATCACTAGCTCTCATCTTGGCATTGATAATTTCTGGCGTCTCCACCTTCTTGTCATCAGTCAGTCCAGATCTGTCAATAATGTCGGAGGCAAGCTTCATCTGAGAGAGGACATACCCTTTGGGAGAGTATGCAACTTCAATTCCTAAAAAATATCTTAGATAACCAAGATCAGACATATCAAAATTTTCTTTGAGAATATTCTTAATAAGGTTAATACCTTTCTTATCATTACCTGTGATAATCATGTCATCAACATATAATAACAGAATTGTAATGTGATCATTAGAATTTTTAACAAACAAAGCAGTATCAGTATAACATGAGGAGAAACCATTATCAAGAACTACTTTGCTAAAAAGATCATACCAAGCTTTAGGTGCTTGTTTAAGACCATAGAGAGCTTTATTTAATTTTAGAATATTTCCTTTACCAATTTCAAGACCTGGCGGAGGATCCATAAGCACTTCTTCATATAAATTTCCATTTAAAAAAGCGTTTTTAACGTCAAGTTGATATATAGGCCATTGTTTAATGGAGGCTAAGGCAATTAAAGTTCTCACACTAGTCATCCTAGCTACAGGAGCAAAGGTTTCCTCATAATCAATTCCATATTCTTGGGCATAGCCTTTTGCAACCAAACGAGCCTTGTATCTCTCAAGAGATCCATCACACTTGGTTTTAACTTTATATACCCATCTACACCCAATTGCCTTTTTTCCCGATGGTTGGGGAATAATACTCCAAGTTTGAGCTTTGTTAAGAGCCTCTAATTCAACTTTCATTGCTTCAATCCAATGTGGATGATCTTTAGCTTCTTTAAAGGAAGTAGGCTCATGATATGAATGAATTAACATGAGACAAGCCCTATAATTAGGTGAGAAAGATTCATAAGATACAAATTTTTGTGGAGGTCTACTATTACGAGAAGATCTCCTAGGTGCATTAATAGGTTCTTCAAATGAGAGATCTTGAGAATATCTTTCAAAAGCAGGTTGATGTTCAATTCCTGACCGCCGGGTATATACATTCATTTCATTAAGATTCTCAACTTGAGAATCATTACCATGCTGAAGTATATCATTATGATGGGAGATGCCATCACAAGTATTATCGCAAGTACTTGCATCTGGTGTTTCAATTCTAGGAGCAAGATCAAATAGGAAGGAATAGTCAAGGTTTTCTCTAGATGTGTGAACATCAAATCCATTTTGTTCTTCAAGAAAATTTACATTTCTTGATATATAGAGTTTATTATTTCGAGTGTCATAGCATCTATAACCTTTTTGATTTTCACCATATCCAATGAATGCACATTCAATAGCTTTAGGTGATAGTTTATCTTGTCCTTGAACAAGCACAAAACATTTACATCCAAATATCCTTAATCTATTAAAATCTGGAGTAATTTTGAATAATTTTTCAAAAGGTGATACATTTTTTAAAGAAGCAGAGGGCATACGATTGATTAAATATGTTGCAGTAAGAAGAGCTTCGGCCCAAAAGTTTTTAGGAACATTTTTAGAAACAAGAAGTGTTCTTGTAGTTTCAATTAAATGTCTATGTTTTCTTTCCGCAAGACCATTTTGTTGTGGGGTTTTAGGACAAGATCGTTGATGTAAAATTCTATTTGTTTTGAAATAATTTTGAAAGTCTTTAGACATGTATTCTCCTCCAGAGTCGGATCTAAATATAGCTATATTGTTTTGAAATTGGTTTTGAATAAGAATATGAAATTCTTTAAAATTGTTAAAGACATCGGATTTATTTTTAATAATGTATACCCATGTATATCTAGTAAAGTCATCAACAAAACTAACATAGTAAGAGTAGCCTCCCTTGGACAGAACGGGTGCCGGTCCCCATACATCGGAATGCACAAGTTCAAAAGGTCTTTTTGACACAAAATTACTATGAGAATACGGAAGCGAATGAATTTTTCCAAGGATACAATCATTGCATGTAAATGTATTTGTATTACAAAATTTTTCCAAAAAAGGAAAGAGATACAATTTAGAAACACTAGGATGTCCAAGTCTTTTATGCCAAGTCTCAATATCTTTGGATTGAACATGATTACAAAATGATTTGGTTGGCAATGACAAAAAATCCATATAATAAAGATCCCCTCTTCTATGGCCTTGCCCAATCCGCTTCCCGGACCGGAGATCCTGCACATAGCAATGGGTAGGTGAAAAAGTGACATTACATTCAAAATCGGTAATTTGGGAAACGGAAAATAGATTTAAATTAAGTTTTGGAATAATTCGAATTTTGGGAACGAAAAATTCTTTGTTTTCATTATAAATTTTCTCAAGATTCCCAATGCCTTCAACATCCAAGGATGTTCCATCGGCAGTGGAGACAAAAGATTTAAGTTTGTTGAGACTTGTTTTTGATAAGAGTGATGCATTCGGAGTCATATGAAAGGAGGCACCCGAATCAAGAATCCAAGAGGTCATACCTGGGAAGGAGGAGATAGCGGCGCCGGAAGTGGATGGTGTAGAAGAAAACTGAGAGGAGCTCATCTTCATGAATTGTTGAAGCGTTTCGGTAAGATGAGCAAGAGACTCTTTTATGTCACCATCTTTCTTTGAGTCTTCATTTGGAGGAACTTCACCAACGGAGGCCACCTTCTTTTTAAATCTTGGGCAATCCGGACGAATGTGGCCCGGTTCATTACAATTATGGCAAATGATTTTCCTTCCTCCACCACTATTATTTTTGAAGAAATGAGGAGGTTTATATGGCCTTACATTGTTGCCGGGTCTAGATACGGCATGAACTTCATCAACATCTCGTTTTAATGCCAAACGAGTCTCTTCTTGACATAAGTCGGCCAAAATATCACTTAGAGGAGTAGAGGCCCTATGGAGAAGGGATCCTCTAAGTTGCTCAAATTCGGGGCGAAGCCCATGAATAAATTGGAAAAATCTTTCTTTTTCCATTTGCTCTTGCCTCATAGCAATAGCACTACCCTCCCATTGAGGTTCGAGAAGGACAAGTTCATCCCATAAAGAGGATAGGGCACTATAGTAGTCCCTAATACTCATATCACCTTGTTTAGTAGCTCTTACCTTTTCTTGTAGGAAGAAATGCCTAGCAAGGTCTCTTTAAGTGTACATGCCTTTCATAAAGAACCAAGCTTCATTAGCTTTCTTGAATTTGGCGAGATTTGCACAAATCTTTAATTCAACATTGTTCATGAACCATGCTAAAATTTTAGCATGCTCACTTTCCCAATCTTCTAATTTAGAAGAGTAATCAAAAATAGCCTTCTCTTTTTCCTCTTCGTTCAAAGCTTTTTCCTCATTACCTTCAAACTTAGTCAACTTCAATTGTGGTTCCGGAATGGTTCCACATACATAACCCCAAAGTTTTTTACCTTTGAGATTGTTTTCCATGGCGGCCGCCCACATGCGATAATTGGTCCCATCCAATTTGAATGAGAGGTCGATTTTTGCATCCTTGTTGGCCATTTGTAGAAGAGGAATATAAATGCACTAAAGAGAAGGATATTTACTTGACAAAAGAAGATCCGATGAAGCTTTATCAACCAAGGCTCTGATACCATGTAATGAAGTGCCGGATGAAGTCTCCAAGAGCAAAACAAGAGAGCACGCACATACACAAATAGCCACTAATGGGCAAAAGAACAACACAACCACTTAAAGTGGTAAGGCACCCAAAAGAAGAGGAAAAATATATATTCCACTCAAAAGGCTTCAAAGAAGCATGCATTACAATGGGGAGAAACCCCTTTATTTATAGACAAAAGAGGAGGCCTTGGAAGGGCTCCTAGAGGGACGTTGGAGCCCTTCCAACAGTCATAAATATGACCGTTGGATGCTCCAACGTCCCCTTAGGTGGGGCCCATTCCAAGGAGGAAAAGGAAAAGAATAAAGAAAAATAAAAAAGAAAGAAAAAAAAGGAAATAAAAGAAAAGGAGAAAAAATACAATATGCGATAAGAAGTAAAAAGACTGTTTTACCCCTATATGGGTCTATTTACAAAAGATATAAATATATATATATTTATATATGTAGATAGACACATAGACATATATATAATTAATATATATATGTGTATGTGTCGAGATCTATATATATAAATATATATATGTACAATATATTTTAACACCTAGATTCTGTGAGATCGATTTGAGGGTGGGGGGCTGATTCGTGCGCAAGGGAGAGGGATTTTGCGATTTTATCAAGAGTGCATTTCCACCATTTTTCACTCAAGGAAGTGGGTTAAGGTACAAAATCCCTAATATTTGCTTCTTATTGAGTGTTTTTGGGGAAATGTGTATCTGGTGCTTATTCTTTGCTTCTTATTGAGTTTTTTAATTGGTTATATTTTATTTTAGATCCTTCAATGTCGTCTTCAGACTCTTCACGTTCATGTCATAGAGATGATCTTGCATGGTAATACAAAAGAGGCATTAATGATGTACCACGACTAAGGTCACTATTGAATTTGAGATGTATGTTTTATGATGCTATTATTAGAGGTGAACTGCATAGATTTAAGCAACATATTGCAGGTTAAGATCAAAATGTACGTCCATGTTATTCTCCATTTATTCCTGTCACTTTCGTGCCGATGTTATTGCTAAACTAGAAGAAATTTGAAGAGGAATTTTGCAAAAAATGCAAAGATGAATGGCTTCCAATCATTGTTCCAGATTCTGAAGATGATGATGACGACCCAATTGCCAAAAAAATGGCTGAAGATAAAGAGATCATCACGCTTTATTTGGATGCAACACTGAGGAAATATTGTCCTAATGTTTGGCAAATAGGCGCTTGAAGATAGTTTAGTTTTAGGATCTTTATAGTTTAGAACTTTAGAGATAAAGATTGGCATGTAAGATGTTGGTTAAATGTAATATTTTTAGTTATCATGAACTCTTAGCAGTTTAGTAATGACTTATGACATTTTAGTATGACTTGGATGTGAATTTAATATTGTTAGTTAAAGCTTTAATTGTGTTTAAAATTTAAATTATGTAGTTGCATTTTATTTACATTGTCAGTTATCAGTTGCATGGTTTGTTATTAATTTAAATTTTAAACTATGTAATTGCCTTCATATGTAATTTTATGGTTGTATTTTGTGCAATTTATCATTGTTTTATGTTATATGACTTTTTTATAAATTTTTTCTAATTTTCTGATTTTTCAAGATTTTTTTGAAAATTTTTATTAAAAAATTACGATACATTTACAATATGATACAACAACACAAACAAGTGCCTCTTATGGGCAAGAACAACTTACACAAATAGAGATAACTTATGGGTTAAGATATAATCATAAACACAATGCCACTTATGGGCAAGAGAAACAACATAAAAATATAATGATCTTATTAAGAGAATGCTTGAGAACAAGCTAAAAATACAAGAGGGGGTTCACCCCCATTTATACACAAAAGAAGGCATTTAGATCCGCAAAAATTAAAAATTTATATCAATGTAGAAATCAGACTCCACACTCCAACAAAGATGACATAAGATGATCCGGCATGGCAATGGGGCACTCAAGCAATGAGTGAAAAGCGATTGAAAATCAAGTGCAACTATTGCCATAATATTTTTGTTTATGTAATATGAAAATATAAGTCTTGTGGCATGTTCTTAATTGCAAGATATTAAATATTTTGCATTGTTCTTGTGAGATAGTTGATATTTGATGATGTCTTATACAGCTCATTGAGACATAAATGCTTCATATGTGATTTTATGGTTGTATTGTGTGCAATTCATCATTCTTTCATGTGATATGATTTTTTTAGAATTTTTACTAATTTTTCTTGATTTTTTTGGATTTAAAAAATTTTATTAAAAATGTACAATACGATACGTGTTACTTTGGGACCCAGAACACAAATTCGCGTGTTCCGATGTGTACGTAGGAATATCTTGGGACCCATGATAATTCATATGCCAATGTTGCCTACGATGACTTTATAATAAAATAACATATAAAAAAGGTAGATATGCTTTTGACTGAAATGTCCTCCCGTAAGATAGATATGCGTTGGACGAAAATATCCTCCCACTCCCCGTAAATAGATTTGCACGTTCCGCCTATGTTTTTAGCTTGTGTTACAACACATGGCCGCCTTCTCGTTCCTGCCTTGTATTAGATAGAAAACTTTTTCGGGTTCGTTCCTGCATTGTGTTAGAAAACTTTTTCGGGTTTGTTCCTACCTCGTGGAGATAACTATAAATTGAACGACTGGTTCGATCATTGGTGGGCGTCATAGGGGGATTTGTCGGCCATCTCTTTTTACAGTCTTCTCTTCTTCGTTTTCGTTAGGCAATATGGAAAAAATCAATGACGCACAAACATTCCAACAAGTGCCATTAAAGCGTGGTGAGTATCTTTCCATGTCATCATGCTATTGTTGAAGAACGTATGTCGTCGTGAGTGTCATTAAGGCGTTTTGTTATTGCAGGTAGATTTTATCGTTTCGACGGTTGGAAACTTGAAAATATTTATAAGGCGGTGGGATATTATGACAAGAATGCTTGGTTACAGATACGAGCAAGAGCCTCTACTCCATCCGGTATCATCCATTCACTCAGTATATGCAATGTAACGCAAATTGCGCTTGTAGTAACATATATATCGATTTGTGAGATATTATTTTGTTTGTTAATATCGATTTGTAATATATTATGCTGAATTGTTGTATATCGATTTGTAAGATATTATGTATTTTCTAGTGTCGATTTGTGAGATATTGTTTTGTTTGTTAATATCAATTTGTAATATATTATGCTGAATTGTCGTATATCGATTTGTAAGATATTATGTATTTTCTAGTGTCGATTTGTGAGATATTGTTTTATTTGTTAATATCGATTTGTAATATATTATGTTGAATTGTCGTATATCGATTTGTAAGACATTTTGTGTTTTCTAGTGTCGATTTGTGAGATATTGTTTTGTTAGTTAATATCGATTTGTAATATATTATGCTGAATTGTCGTATATCGATTTGTAAGATGTTATGTGTTTTCTAGTGTCAATTTGTGAGATATTGTTTTGTTTGTTAATATCGATTTGTAATATATTATGCTGAATTGCCGCATATCGATTTGTAAGATATTATGTTGAATTGCCGTATACCGATTTGTAATATATTATGCTGAATTGTCGTATATCGATTTGTAAGATATTATGTGTTTTCTAGTGTCGATTTGTGAGATATGTTTTTTTTGTTATTATCGATTTGTAAGCTATTATGTTGTTGCTTTGATACTGTGATTCATTCAATCGTTTCTTTGACTTGCTTAACTAATCGATAGCCATTGTTATATGCATCTTGAATAAATCGCAGTAAACGTATATTTTGCTCATGACAGTGTTGAACATATCAACTAGTTGCAGTGAAAATGATGTATCTTAATCATTGGAAAGTCATGGAGCAATGGACATCTGTACTATCGACGCACCTGAGGAAGTGAATCACAGTATTGTGCACTAATGATGCACATGATAAGAAGGGTGCAAACATTGGATTCACTCTTGACTTGAATATTCCAGCAGACGAAATGCAATTCAATAATGAGGTAGACGATCATGACAATGCACTTGACAAAGGTGCAAGCACCTCAAGTCTACATGATAATACACTTGACTCTGTTCCCGTAGAGGGAATGCAATTTAATAATGAGGAAGCTGCATACAAATTTTATAATGATTATGCCTTACAACTTGGCTTCAGTGTTAAAAGGTATTCTTGGGCAAAAAATGCACAGGATGTCATGGTGAGAAAGACATATGTTTGTTCTAAGCAAGGTTGGAAGAAGTCAAGTGAAAATCCAACAAGGAGCAAGCCAGATTCAAGATGTGGCTGTCCAGTGAGAATGATGTTAAGAAGACTTCCGAATGAAAAATATGTAGTTTAATCAATGATCATAACCATGAATTAGCCGCTTCATTTATGACTCCTATATGTGTGCGTGCACATAGATGGTGGTCGCGAGAATATACCATTCACACCTATGGATCTAAGAAACCACTTGAGAAGGAAGATGTCAGACAACATGAAGAATGAAGGAATATGTTCTTTGGTTGATTACTTACAGAAGCATTCAAGCAATGACCCTGGTTTCTTTAGTGAAATGCAACTGGATGAAGATGGATATGCTCTGAATATGTTTTGGGCAGATTCAAAGTCTAAGAGTAGATTATGAATGCTTCAATGATGTGCTTGTTTTTTATACGACAGTGAAGATTAATACGGAACAATGACCATTTGCGCAGTTTGTCGGATAGAACTATCACTCACGGAGTTGCATATTAGGCGAAGCTTTTTTGTATGACCAGACCAAGGAAACCTTTGAGTGGCTGTTCAGAGTATTTACACAGGCAATGAATGTGAAGCACCCTAGAGCTGTACTTACAGATGATGATCGTGCAATTGCGGTTGCAGTGTCTCATGTATGGCCATATGCATATCATCGTCTATGTTTGTGTCATATCTTTCAAAATGCAGCAAAGAACATAGGACACATTTTTAATCAGAAGACGGGGTTTGATAAAAAGTTTAGAAAGTGTGTACTTGAGAGCATAGGCGAGGTCACCTTTATGTCTGATTGAGAGCAAATGATTCAGATGTACAACCTTGAAGACTATGTATGGTTACAACATTTATATGCACACAAAGAGAAGTGAGCATTGACATATGGAAGACAATACTTTTGTGTAGGTAAGATAAACACACAAAGAGCTGAATCTATGCATGCCACACTAAAAAAAACCTATATTCATGTTTAACAATGTTTCGCTTCATTGAACAATATGAATTATTTGTAGACGGTCTTAGACAGAATGAACTTGAACAAGATGTGAAATGCTTCAACACCCGTCCTATAACTTTGGGCATAAAAATATTGACGCGACTTGCAGATCTGTATACACTAACTGTATTTGAATGGACTAAAGAAGTTATACAGGTCATGAATTGCAACATAGAAGGACGTATGCAATATGGGAATATGCACAAATACCATGTTGTATGGGAAGGCGAAGAGCATCCAAAAATAAAAGTACATGTTACGTACAATGTTGAAAACGAAACAGTTTAATGTACGTGCAAAATGTTTGAATTCAAAGGTATTTTATGTCGTCATTCATTAAAGGCACTTAATCAAAAGAAGATACAAGAAATATCTGAGTCATATATAATGCAAAGATAGACGAGACAAGCAAAGATTGAATTGCTGGATACAAATAATGTCAGCCCATCTAGTGTTGATTAGAAGTGTCACATAGCCTCCCGTTACCAACAACTATGTAGGTCACTTATGCATATTGTAGATTTGGCATCGATTTTAAATTCAATTCAATATCCCAGATCGTATTTCAAAGTTCAATTTAAACTTTAGAATTTCCAGATTCATCTCCTGATTTCAAAATTCAAGTTTAAAATCAAGTTTATTCTTTATTTTTCAAAATCTCCAAAGTTCTATCTAAAGATTGAGTCTTGATTCTCAATTCAATTCATTTATCCAAAATCAAGGTTTTGATATTGATTCTGAATCTCAAAATTTGATTTTTCCGAAATTTAAGCCCACTTTCAAATTCAATATGGATTTCCAAAATCCAGATCCATCTTCAAAGTCTCATTTGGATTTTCGAAATCCAATTCCATCTTGGATTCTAGATTTAGAACCTAATTCCACCTTGGATTCAGATTTTCAAATCCAATCTCATCTTGGATTCCAGATTGCAAGATCCAATTCCATCTTGGATTCCAGATTTCGGATCCAAGTCCATCTAGGATTCCAGATTTCAAATCCAATTCCATCTAGGATTCCAGATTTCAAATCCCATTGCATCTAGGACTCTAGACTTCAAATTCAATTCCATATCAGATTCCAGATTTAAAACCCAATTCTATCTTGGATTCCAGATTTCAAAATTCAATTTCATCTAGGATTCCAGATTTCAAATTCGATTCCATCTTGGATTCAGATTTTCAAATCCAATCTCATTTCCCAATTTGATTTCTAATTCCAAACCCAATTACACTTCCTAATCTCACATTGATTTTCAAATCTGGATTCCAATTACAACTCTATTTTAAAATTCACTTCTCCAAGTCTAAATTCAATTTCCAAAATCAAAAATTCCTATTTTGAGTTCTGAATTCAAAAGTCAAAACCAAAGATCCCTTTTCAAAATCAATTCTTGAAAATCGATCCAAATTCAAAGTTCATCTTGACTTTGAAATTTCATTCTTACTTCAAAAATTCTAAATTCCAATTCTCCTTTTCTCTTCATCCAAGATTTATTTACCAAACTCTGATTATTCCAAGACTTAGAATTTCAAAGTCTCTTCTTCCAAATCCATTGTTCAAGTTCTGAGTTAGATTCAAAATCTAACTTTACCCTTTGAATCATTTCTTCAAGTATCTTCAAATGTATTTCAAAATCACTTAAAAAAATCAAAGTTCTAAAATCTCCTTTTCACAAGCATACATCTTTGCATTTGCATTACACAAGCATGATTCTTTGTGCATCTAGACCTAGAATAAATTCTTAGACAATATTTAGGCAAAGCAAAAGGTATAAAATTCGATCCTTAGTTCGATTACCCATGGTAAAGGCGCCAGGAACGGTCGAACCTCGTACCGACGAGCGAATCCCGTCTCTTCATTTTCCCGCAAATTTTCAAAAACGGAAGCGAGTAATTTCAAAATATTTTCAAAATTAAGGTCAAGTGAGACCTTTGCAAAAGAGTTGCTCTCTCTTCTTTCTTTTATTTTCTCTCTTATTTTCTATCTTTTATTCCCCTTTAAAAAGGGAATAGAGGCTAGAAAGGCAAAGATAAGGAAAATAAGGAACGAGAGAAAAAATTTTGCAGTGATCACAGGAATGGCGACCGAGATGGGACATTTTTTAGAAAAATGCCTCGTGAGATGAAGCTCAAGTATGATCCTTTCTTGGATGGATACGAAGAGCATGAAGTCCTTGATGGAAAAACCATGATGGGACTGGGAGAACTACTTCGTCGAAATGAGAAACCTCGTCGGAACGAGGCTCAGGTTTAACCCAAACCTGAACGAAAGATACCTCGTGGAGCGAGGTTCAGGCTTAACCCTTAACCTGAAAGGGACGATACCTCGAGGAGCGAGGTTCAGGCTTAACCCTTAACCTAAAAGGGACGACCATACGGAATCCTCGAAGGAAAAAACCATGATGGGACCTTCGGAGTTTGGACGAACAAATCCGAGAGGGGTTTGCGAAAGGAAGAAAGGGGGTTCCCTAAAGCTTGGAAAATGGATGATCTTGGACGCCTCATTGCTGAGACTAAATCATCTTTTAAAACAGATGATCTTTTGCAAAAAGTTCAGGTTTAACCCTTATCCTGAGCGGGTGTGAAAGGAAAGTGAGATGAATAGGGCAATTCTTTTGAAGAAGGATAAGGTGACAATTTATCAGTGTGAACAAATGAATAAGGCAACATGAGTCAATTCTTTCGACAATGCGAAAGATAAAGTAAAGAGACATGAGGCAATTCTTCCGACAAATGCGAAAGATGAACAAGGCGATCCTTTTGACAGGAGCAAGGCAACTCTTTCGACAATGCGAAAGACGAGTAAGACGATCCTTTTGACAGGAGTAAGTAAACTCTTTCGACAACGCGAAAGATGAGTAAGGCGATCATTTCGACAAGAGCAAAGCAATTCTTTCAACAACGCGAAAGATGAGTAAGGCGATCCTTTCGACAGGAGCAAGGCAATCCTTTCGACAACGCGAAAGATGAGTAAGGCGATCATTTCGACAACGCGAAAGATGAGTAAGGCGATCATTTCGACAGGAGCAAGGCAATCCTTTCGACAACATGAAAGATGAGTAAGGCGATCCTTTCGACAGGAGCAAGGCAATTCTTTCGACAATGCGAAAGATGAGTAAGGCGATCATTTCGACAAGAGCAAGACAATTCTTTCGACAACGCGAAAGATGAGTAAGGCGATCCTTTCGACAGGAGCAAGGCAATTCTTTCGACAACGCGAAAGATGAATAAGGCAATCCTTTTTTAAAGGAGAAGGGCAAATCTTTCGGCGATGCGAAAGATGAATAAGGCAATCCTTTTTGAAAAGAGAAGGGCAAATCTTTCGGCGATGCGAAAGATGAATAAGACAATCCTTTTAGAAAGGAGAAAGGCAAATCTTTCGGCAATGCGAAAGATGAATAAGGCAATCCTTTTTTAAAGGAGAATGACAAATCTTTCTATCAAAGCGAAAGATGAATAAGGCAATCCTTTTTTTTAAGGAGAAGGGAAAATCTTTCGGCAATGCGAAAGATGAATAAGGCAATCCTTTTTTTTGAAAGGAGAAGGGCAAATCTTTCGGCAATGCGAAAGATGAATAAGGCAATCCTTTTGAAAGGAGAAAGGCAAATCTTTCGATCGAAGTGAAAGATGAATAAGGCAACTCTATGAAAGAGGAGAAGGCAACTCTTTCGACTATGCGAAAGAAGGAAAAGGCAACACCAAGATGTATCAAAACGTACATCAAGTTTTTATTTCTCATCAGGAAAACTGAAAAATATTGCCAAAATGATAAAAAATTGTAGTTGATTCAAGGTAATTGAAGGCAGACACATTTGAAAGATGTTTCCTCTTCTACCTAGAGTATTACCTCCAATTGGGTTGACTCTGTAGAATCAAGAATCAAGGTCGAATTATTGTTGTTGGGTTTCTTCAAGGAAATATTCTTAGTTTCATAAAAGCAATTGAGTGAAAAGATATTGATAGAAGAATTTACATAAATAAAGAAGATTCTTGGCAGTTTGATATCTGAGCTTTGCCCCTGATGATCTTTTTGACACTCTTTTTAAGATATTGAGCTTTCTCAGGTTTTTTTTTTGGAAGAAGTTTATTACATCATCCTTCATTTTGGAGATGTCCTGACTTTTCTTTTTTCGGAAAGTGTACGCCACAAACTCCTTCATCTTGGAGATGCTCTGATCCTTCTTTTTCTTAAGAATTATACTGATGATATTGTTTCTTGGGTTGAGAATCTTTTGATGATAGCAGAAATCAAATATCCTTTAGGGTTTGTCGGGAGGTTCATCGCATTCGCCTTCATCTTGACGGCGATCTGAACTTTCCCTGGAAGGATCCGTCACAAACTCCTTCATCTCGAAGATGATCAAAATCTTCTTTGACGCCGGGGGTCTAAACTCATCCACCAGCCTTCAACTCGACGATGATTGAGAGATCTCTTTTGCAGATATTTGATTGCAACTTAAATGGCTGAGGAGATATGGATTGAGTGAATTCTTTTTATCGCTCAGGATATTTTCACTGCCTTACTGCCAGAAGAATGGTCTTTAAGAATGTGCCATAGCTATGATCAATATCAGTTCACTTATGGCTTTTCAACATCATTGAATTTTCCTCCATATCGAAGATTTTTCTTCATCCTCTTCGTTGACCAATAGAAAATCTGAATTTTGAGTCTTTTTTCACAAAAGCTTCACCCTTTTGGAAAGAATACTAAAAGAGATTTGAGGTAATTATTTATGCAATAAAAGCTTGAGATCAACAATTATTTTTTTATAGCAATTTAGCAAAATATTCTTGAAATCCTTGATGACGGAAATTGCTTAACATCGAGTTTAACACATCAGTGGGATTCTGGAGGAAAGTCTAATACGAAGCTGAACTCTGAAGGTAAATCCAATACGAAATTGAAATTTTGAAGGTAAGTTCTGGCACAATACTGGATTTTGAAGGTAAGCCCAACTCAAAAGTTGGTTTTCGAAAGAACATCCAAATCAGAACTCGAATTCTGTAAGGAAAGCTGGAAAATTCGAGTCGAAACTCGATCCTTCAAAGGAAAACTAGAAAGTTTGGTTTTTAAGGAGAGAAAATTCGGGTCGAAACCTAAATCTTCAAAGAAAAACTAGACCAACTCGGATTTTTGAAGGAAAGAAAATTCGAGTCAAAACTCAAATCTTCAAAGGAAAGCTGAAAAGTTTGAGTCGGAGCTCGAATCTTAAAGGGAAACTGGAAAGTTCAAATTTTGAAGGAAAGAAAACTCGAGTTAAAACTCAAATCTTCAAAGGAAAGCTGGAAAGTTCGAGTCAGGGCTCGAATCTTAAAGAGAAATTGGAAAGTTCGAGTCAAAACTCGAATCTCAAAAGGAAAAATTGGAAGTTCGAGTCGAAACTCGAATCTCAAAGGAGAATCGGAAGCTCAAGTCAGAACTCGAATCTCAAAGGAGAGTTGGAAGTTCGAGTCGAAACTCGAATCTTAAAGGAGAATTGGAAGTTCGAGTCAAAACTCGAATCTTAAAGGATAATTGGAAGTTCGAGTCGAGCTCGAATCTCAGAGAAGAGTTGGAAGTTCGAGTCGAAACTCGAATCTTAAAGGAGAATTGGAAGTTTGAGTCGAAACTCGAATCTCAAAGGAAAATTGGAAGTTCGAGTCCAGCTCAAATCTCAAAGGAGAGTTAGAAGTTCGAGTCGAAACTCGAATCTCAAAGGAAAATTGGAAGTTCGAGTCAAAACTCGAATCTCAAAGAAAAAATGGAAGTTCGAGTCGAGCTCGAATCTCAAAGGAGAGTTGAAAATTCGAGTCAAAACTCGAATCTCAAAGGAAAATCTTTAATCAGAAGATTGAATTTTGAAAAACTTTATATTGAGGAGCAAAGTTTTGATAGGATGTAAATCTATCTGGAAGCCTATATATTATAGTAGATTTCCTAAGAGTGTTTAGTTCTATGCTAGAATATTGTTCTAAGGCATTTGGATGTTGATCACGAGTTCTTCATTCATATTAGATAACTAGAGGTTCACCATTAATGTCATTGGATTCACCATATTGGATGTTACATTGAGGTTCATCATTAACATCATTGTTGTTTAGTATATCACCATTACATTTAGGAAGTAATTCAAGAAAAGAGAGAAAAGAGTAATCATTATTTTCTTTAATAGGCACATTTAAATCAAATAAACTTTCTTTAATGTAAAATGTCATAATTCTCTAAATAATTTTTAAAATCTTTTGACATATACTCTCCCCCTGAATCAGACTCAAAAATAGAAATATTGGTTTTAAGGAGATTTTGTGAAAATTTTTGAAAGTTTCAAAAACTTCATATTTGTGCTTAAGAAAATAAAATCTAAGTGAAACGAGAATAATCATCCACAAATATCACATAATAAGTAATTCCTCTCTTAGAGGCAATACGAGCAGGACCCCAAACATCTGAGTGTATTAATTCAAGTGGTTTGGAGGCAACAAAAGTTCTCTCTTGATAAGAAATGACTTTCATTTTCTAAAAAAACAGTCAGTAGATTGGATTTTTTCATTATAAATTTTTCTCAAATGAGATAGATTGGATAATTTAGAAATGTTAGGATGACTTAGTCTTTGATGCCACAAAAAAACATCCAATTTTTGTACATCGAACCAAAGAGAATCTTTGAGAATGATCAATTGATCCATGTAGTAGATATTTGCTTCTCTATGTCCTTACCTAATCTGCTTGCCAGACCGAAGATCTTGTATTAAACAACGGTCAGATGTAAAGGAGACCTTACAACCATGGTCGATTATTTAGGAAACTGAAAGAAGATTTATGTTAAGTTCAAAACATTTCTTATTTTTAGAATAGAAAATTTTGAAGAATTTAAAAAAAATTCAATTCCTTTAATTTCAAGAGAGGATCCATCAGAGGTAAAAACATTAGATCTACTTGAAACACAATTGAAGAACATAGTACTATTAGGGGTCATATGAAATGAGGCACCGAAATCTAGGAGCCAATAAATCTTACCGAGAGGTAAGAAAGATGAGACTGTGGCACCAGTTAAGAAGGATGAGCCTTTGAAGAGCATTTATAGAGCTTTCGTAAGCCGAGACAAGGACATGCCTTGGTAACCGGAGCTGGAGGCTTCCTTGTTTTCTTGAGGAGCTTCTATAGTAGCTACTCTTTTCTCATCCTCTCTGAATTCAGGGTAAAAAGGTTTGATGTGTCCATGTTCTCCACAGTTATGTCAAGTAATTTTTTATTTTCCATTATTTATCCTATCATATATCCTATTATTATTCTTTGGCCTCCAAGAATTATTCTTGTAGAAGTAAGGAGGCTTATAGGGGATGAGTATTGGCACCGGGTCTAGACACTGCCAATACATTGTCCTTAGACTCCCTAGATTCGATCATAGATTTTAGCCTTATTTCTTTCCATGCAAATTTTGGCTAAAAACTCATGGAAAGAAGGAAGATCCTCTTGATTTTTGTTCGGGTGGATGATAGAAACTTAAATATGTTCAAATTTGAGCCTAAGCCCTCTCATAAATTGAAAAAATTGCTCACCAAGGATTTGATTTTTCCTACGACGAGCATCATTAAGGGTATCCCAAATAGGCTCCATTTTAGCCATTTGATTCCAAAGTCCTTTGAGGGTACCATAGTATTCTCTAACACTTATTTCTCCTTGTTTGCAATTGTGAACCTTATCTTGCAATTCTCATTTATGGGTACCATCATGTTGGGTGTAGGTTTGTTTGATATAAACCAATGCTTAATCGACCCTCTCAAATGCCAATATATTTTCACAAGGGTCTTCACACATACTCCCCATAAATAGGGATAAACCTTGGCATGACCAATATATCATGCTTTAATAGCCTTTCTGTAGTCTAAAAGAGTCTTTTCTCTCTCTTTATCTTTAAGAGGCTCTTCTTTGATAATTCCATCTTTCCCACAAATATATTTTGTGAGAATAGGTCGAGGTTACGATATGGAGCCATCAACATAGTCCCACAAATCCTTGCCAACCAAAATTATTGTCATGGAAGTAGTCTACATATTATAATTTTTTCCATCAAATTTGACGAGAACAATCGTAACTACTTTTTCGGCCATCGTACCAAGAAAAGAAAGAGTAGGAGAAGAGAAAAAATATAGAGAAAAGAAGACAAGAAGATTGCAAGAAATGTATTGAAGAAGTTTGATGGCGTGTTTCATGATGCGATGAATCAACGAACCAATGCTCCACCAATCTCACTATCCTCCTCTTAATCCTCACGTACAAGTTACTGTTAGATTTCACTAGGATCTGTCACACGTGAAAAGAGAGATGAAAGAGAAAGGAGGAGTTGCGGCTGTCACAATTTTCAATCATGAAATCGTGACCTAAAACATGTATATATATCCTTCGTTTACAGTATGGGTTGGGTCTGATATATTATCCAGACCCGGAATACAAAATAACAAATACAAGTAAAGAATACACAAACAAATAGACTTTTTCACCCCTCTCAAGTTGATCATGGTTTTGAACCATGAACAACTTGCCTTTAAGTGTCCAAAATGATCCTTGGTCAAGCCTTTTGTGAATATGTCTGCAACTTGTTTTTCAGTGTTAACAAATTCAGGCTCGATCTCCTTTTCTTCAACCTTTTGTCTCACAAAATGTTGACTTGGCACGACTGTGATGAACCAGATTGAATGACATGTTGAGAGCACTTTGATTGTCGCACAGCAAGATAGATCGAGATATCACCATGGATCTGTACTCAGCCTCAGTACTTGATCTAGCAATGACCTTTTGTTTTCTACTGCTCCAGGATACTAAGTTTTTTTCAATAAAAAAACAATATCCTGATATAGACCTTCGTTCATTTGGATCCCCTGCCCAGTCTGCATCACAATATACAGTAATCTCGTGCATGTCCTTGCACAGATGGTTTTGGAGAGTATATCAATCCATCCCCAACTGTGCCTTTCAGATATTTGAATATCCTTTTAACAACCTTCATATGCCCAGTACGCGGTTCATGAATGAACTAGGACACCTGATTGACTGAATAAACAATATTAGGTCGAGTGAATGTGAGATACTGTAACATCCCTATTAGGCTGTGGTACCTGGTGGGATCCTCACACAAGTCTCCATCATGGGCACTCAGTTTTTGGTGAAGAATACTTGGAGTCCCCAGAGGTTTACAATCCTTCATACCTGCTTTGGTTAGAACGTCCATCGTATACTTGTGTTGGGTGAGAGTCAACCCATCAGCTCGGCTATCAACTTCAACTCCAAGAAAATAACGCAGGGCTCCAAGGTCTTTCATTTTGAATCTCTGACTCAGTAGTTTCTTTACTTCTTTGATATGATCTTCAGAGTTTCCTGTGATGACAATGTCGTCAACATAAATTAGCAATAAGGTGATCACATTTTGCCCTCTAAAGATGAACAATGAGTGATCTGGTAAGGAGTGAGCAAAGTCATGCTTCTAAATCTCAAGAGAGAAGTTGTCAAACAAAGAGAGAGATGCTTGCTTTAGACCATAGATAGCCCTTTTTAGTTTGCATACATTTGTCTTACAAACTTCCTCAGTATCCAGGTGGTTGTTCCATGTAAACTTCCTCCTTAAAATCTCCACGCAAAAATGCATTCTTAACATCAAGCAGACCCAATGTCCATCCATGTTCAACAACTAAGGAAAGAATGATTTGAATCATTCCCATTCTCACCACTGGACTAAAGGTCTCATCATAGTCTTATCCTGCTTCTTGTGTGAAACCCTTTGCTATGAGTCTTGCCTTGTATCGTTCAATGGTCCTATCTGGTTTATATTTTATTTTGTAGACCCATTTGCATCCTACCACATTTCTGTCAGGCGGTCTGGGAACAAATTCTCAGGTTCCACATTCATGCAAGGCTTGCATTTCATCATTCATGGCTTCTACCCATTTCTTAGAAGTGGCTGTTTGGTAGTACATAATAGGTTCATCCTCCTTGTTGAGAGCAGTAAAAAAGAGTTGAAAATCCATGGAGAAATTGTTGTAACTAACCCACCTATCAATAGGATGCCGCATGCAACTGGACCTCCTGACGTCAAGGGCGTGTGAGGAGGTAGGTGCAGCCTCTTGAGCCCGATTTAGGAGTCCTGAAGCAGACGTTCTCTGTCTGGTGTAGGAAATGCTCTTATACCTTCCCGATTCCAATGGTGGTGTTGCTTCACAGCTCTGTGATTTCGATGTACCAACGATCTTGAGACTCTCTTCTTCGTGTTGCACAGAGTCTAAATGACATTCTTTATTCGAACTATCAAAGAGTTCTGAATTCAACCAAGGGTAATAAACTTCAACTGAGGTAGAGGACATGTCACCTGTGTCAATTTTATGATCGAAGTTCAGCTCGTCAAAAACAACATTTCTCGAGATTTTGATGCGTCTGCTAATGGGATCATAATAACTGTATCCTTTGTAGTCATCTGCATATCCCACAAATCTACACTTTTGAGCCTTATCCTGAAACTTGTTTCTCAAGGACTGATCAATATGCACATAACAAATACATCCAAAAACACGTACGTCATGATAATCATGATGAATTCCAAAAAGACAGTGATAAGGAGACTTGTTTTCTAAAACAACCATAGGCAGTCTATTTATCACATGTACAACACAATGAAAAACTTCTGTCCATAGATTTATGGGAAGATGACTGTCATGAAGCATACTCATCGCACTTTCAACAATATGCCTATGTTTGCGCTCAACTATCCCATTCTGTTGTGGCGTGTATGGGCATGACACTCTTCTTCCTATCCTATTATTTTGAAGAAAAGAAATAAAGTCACTGGATGTGAACTCCCCTCCTCCATCACATTGGAAAAATTGAATAGACTCGGAGAATTGATTTTTTACTAAGGACAGGAAGTTCTGAACCAATATGAGAATTTCGTTGGGGCGTTCCCTACTGAGCGACGCGCTGTACTCTATAGGCCCGGAGACAGTGATAAATGGGCAAGGGTTGCTAGGTCGTCGCCCGGAAGCGACGCGTCACACCGGCGCCCAGGTGTGGTGTCAAATAGGCAAGGGTTCCCTCACTTTGTTGGACGGGTGGGGGTAAAGAAGTTAGTCCAAGACCATAAAATTAGGTTAGCCACTTGGAACATAAGGTCTTTAACTGGTAAGTTGGTAGAGTTAGTAGATGTTATGTGTAGGAGAAAGATTGATATTTTATGTCTACAAGAGACCAAATGGGTAGGTGAGAAAGCAAAAGTGATAGAACCTTGGGGATATAAGATTTGGTATACAGGAATAAATAGGAATATGAATGGAATAGGGATTGTTATGAGTCGTGAGTTTATAGATAATGTAGTTGAGGTTCGTAAGAAGGGTGATAGGATTTTACTTATTAAATTAGTATTAGGTACGGATATTATTAATATTATTAGTGTTTATGCACCTCAAGTAGGTTTAGATGATTCCATTAAGCGTCAATTTTTGGAAGATTTAGATGGAGTAGTACAAGGGATATCTTATGGAGAAAGGCTTTTCATCGGCGGTGACCTTAATGGGCATGTAGGCATTAGTAGGGATGGATTTGAGAGTATCCATGGAGGTTATGGTATAGGAGAAAGAAACGAAAGTGGAGAAAGGATTTTAGATTTTGGTTTGTCCTATGATATGATCTTAGCAAACACTTGGTTTAGGAAGAGGGAGTCTCACTTAGTAACATTTAAAAGTGGGGTTAATACGAGCCAGATAGATTTTTTCCTACTTAGAAAGAGAGATAGGGGTTGTTGCATCGATTGTAAGGTTATACCTAGAGAAAGTGTAGCTACACAACATAGAGTCTTAATTTTAGATCTTAGAATTAGACAATGCCGCAAAAGGGATAGACATATGATAGATCCTAGAATTAAGTGGTGGGCACTGAAAGAAGCTAAACAATGAATGTTTGTAGAGCAGTTAGTTAAAGAAGTTGATTGGTGTCTCGAGGAGAATTCAGAATCAATGTGGAATAAGATAGCGGGTGGCATGAGAAAGGTGGCTAAGGAGGTATTAGGTGAGTCTAAAGGCAGTGCACCGCTAGGTAAGGATACATCGTGGTGGAACGAGGATGTCAAATTAGCTATTAAGGTTAAAAGAGTGTTATAGAAATCTAAGTAAGAGTTGTGATAATGAGAATTTGGAGAAGTATATGATAGCAAAGAAGGAAGCTAAAAAAATAGTTCGGAACGCGAGGGATAAGGTATATAAGGAGGTTTATGATAAGTTGGATACCAAAGAGGGCGAGAAGGATATTTATAGGCTTGCAAAGATGAGATATAGGAAATCGAGGGATCTGGGTATGGTTAGATGTATCAAAGATGAAACGCAAAGGGTTTTAGTCAAAGATGAGGAGATTAAGGAGAGATGAAAAGATTATTTTGATAAGCTATTTAATGAAAGGCATGCTCAGGATCTTGGAGACTTGTCCATTCCTTTTCATGAGATGAATCGTGACTTCATGCGCAAGATTCAAAAGAAAGAAATTGCAGAGGCCTTGAAGAAAATGAAATCAAGAAGGGCAGTTGGCCCAGATGGTATACTTATCGAGGCTTGGAAATGCTTGGGAGAGAAAGGTTTAGAATGGTTGACAAATCTTTTTAACAAGATTTGGCAGACAAATAAGATGCCTAATGAGTGGAGGAAAAGTACTTTGGTGCCTCTATATAAGAATAAAGGTGATATACAAGATTGCACAAACTATCGTGGTATAAAACTCGAGTCATACTATGAAACTTTGGGAGAAGGTGATTGAGTCTAGGTTGAGGAAGGTTGTCATGATATCGGAAAATCAATTTGGTTTTATGCCTGGAAGATCAACTATGGAAGCTATACGTCTTCTTAAACAACTTATTGAGAGAAATAGAGAGAGGAACAAAGATTTGCATATGGTTTTTATTGATTTGGAAAAGGCATACGATAGAGTACCTAGGGACGTTCTCTGGTGGACAATGATGAAGAAAGGTGTTTCTCTTAAGTACATTAGTATAATTAAAGATATGTATGAAGGAATAGTAACCAATGTCCGCACTTGTGGAGGGGTAACAACCAATTTTCCTATAACGGTTGGGTTACATCAAGGATCTGCTTTAAGCCCTTTCCTATTTGCTATAGTGGTGGATGAGCTTACGAGATCAATTCAAGAAAATGTGCCGTGGTGTATGTTGTTTGCTGATGATATTGTTTTGATTGATGAGTCTAGAGCTAGGGTTAATGCTAAGTTAGACTTATGGAGACAAACATTGGAAGCAAGAGGTTTTAAGTTGAGTAAGAGTAAGACAGAATACATGGAATGTCGGTTTAGTAAGCAACGAAGTAGTGATGGGAGTATAGTGAAGCTTGGTGAGCAAGAAATACCGGTGGATGATTGTTTCAAATATTTGGGATCTATCATTCAAAAGTATGGAGAAATTGATGGAAATGTAAATCATAGGATAAAGGTTGGGTGAATGAAATGGAAAAGTGCAACTGGAGTGTTGTGCGATCGTAAAATGCCATTGCGGTTGAAGGGAAAGTTTTATAGGACGACTATTAGGCCCGCTTTACTATATGGTACGGAATGTTGGGCTGCCAAGAGACATCATATTCAAAAAATGAGTGTAGCTGAGATGCGTATGCTGAGATGGATGTGTGGAAATACAATAAAAGATAAGATTCAGAACGAGGAGATACGTAAGAAGGTAGGCGTTGCACCCATTGAAAATAAGATGAGAGAGAATCGTTTACGGTGGTTTGGACATATTCGACGAAGGCCTAATGATGCTCCAGTTAGAAGGATGGAGAAATGGGAAAATATATTAGTTAAAAGAGGTCGGGTAGGCCTAAAAAGACATGGATGGAGGTGATAGGAAAGGATATGAATGCTTTGAACCTCACCGAGGACATGGCATTGGATAAAAATGATTGGAGGAGAAGGATTCATGTGGAAGACCCAAAATGATTTTCTTTTTTGGTTCATATCGCCGACCCTAATTGTTTTGGGATGAAGGCGTAGTTGTTGTTGTTGTTGACAGGAAGTTCTGAAACAAAAGGAAAACTTCAGACTTATTTTTCATGAAGTATATCCAGGTGTATCGAGAGTAACTGTCAACAAAAATTAGACAGTACTTGCTTCTAGATCCAGAGATGACTGGAGCAGGCCCCCATATATCAGAACATATTATCTCAAAAGGCTTTGAAGCTCTCTTATTAATGAAACGAAAAGGTAATACATGACTCTTGCATAAAAGACAATTGGAACACTTTTGACTTCTCTCTTCCACATTGAGACTTTCTTTTGGAATGAGATTATTAAAAACAAGTTTCTCAATAAAATGACTCCCACAATGTCCTAAACGACTGTGCCATAGAGAAGACTTATTACATTAAAAAATACTAAGAACATTTTCAGAAAGATATAACTCCAATGGAGACTTCAAATCCGGGTGAGCAAGACATGTTGAATGACATGGGTCTTCTTGAAAGACATACATATTGCCTTGTCTCTTTCCTTCAGCGAATGTTTTCCTCGTGCAAAGGTCCTTGACCTGCACAGAGAAGGGAGTAAATTCGACTGAAGCATGATTATCATCAACAAGTTTAGAAACAGAGACAATATTTTTCTTGATATTGGGAGCATGAAGGACATTGGAGAGTTCAAGAGTAGAGTGTGACATGGGGATGATAAACTTTCCAATGTGAGTAATAGGGTGGGAAGATCCATCTCCAGTGACAATCTTACTTTTTCCAAAATAGGGAATAGGTTTGAAAAGTTTACCTACGTCACCGGTCACGTGAGTTGCTGCCTCAGAGTCAACGAACCAAGTTCCTTGTTCATTTTGCTTTAGATTCAATCCTGACAAGGCAGATATTAGCAACTCTTTAATCTCTCCACTGTCTTTGGTCCTTCTGGACTTCTTTTTGGATGTTGCCTGATGAGACTTTCCTTTATTTTCAGGATTATGCCAACAATTCGCCTTGATATGCCCTATTTTGTTGCAAAAGAAGCATGTGGGAATGGGTCTTGATCCCTGAGTAACGGTGGGTGTAAGAAGTAATCCGCGTCCCCCGTGTCCATTTTGTCCTTGTCCTCCTCGCCCTCGTCCTCGACCATAAGTCATTCTTGTGGCAAAGACCTCTTGGGTATTTGTATGTGTGATTATCCTCAGAAAAGCCTTTTAGGGTCATTTCATACTGAATTAATTTAGCCCGAAGCTCATCAAAGGTGGGAAGAGCAGGCAAACACAGTAATGAAGTAACAATCATGTTATATTCTGATCCCAATTCACTCAAGGTTTGCTGCACGATATCACTGTCGCTCACAGCACATCTTATAACCGCAAGTTGATCTGTGATGATCTTCATCTTGTTTAGATATTCCATGATAGTCATGGATTCTTTTCTCAGTAACTGAAATTCTCTCTTGAGAAAAACCATTCTTGCTTGAGAAACTTGTGAATATGTTTGAACCAGTCTCTCCCAAAGTTGCATGGTTCTGCAATTGTCAGGAATTGCAATAAGTACCTATTGAGAGAGTGTAGAGGTAATGTACGCGACCCCTCACTGATCTTTATTTTCTCAGTTGAGATATTTTGCATTTTTGACATACACAATTGAGATTGCCCATTTATCATCCTTCTCTTCCCGCGCAACGAATTCCAGTGGAGTTGAGGCAGTTTCATCCAGATGACCTAAGAGACCTTGACTCCTTATAAAATGAATGATCTGTCTTTTCCAAATCAAGAAGTTTGAGGTAGTCAATTTTTCATAAACAAGCCGATTGAGAAAACTCGAAGAGAGGCCAGACTGGGAAGAATGGGAGGAGTCCATAGCCTAAAAGTTAACAAGGTATTTACGAGATGCACAGTCCATTGCTTGAGAAACTTGCTGGTCATCCCTTCTTGCCTTTTTTTTTACGGTTGTGATAGATGCAGGAAAGGGAGCAGAGCAGCTCACGCTGAACAGACTTTAATAAATCGCAGATGGAAACTATGCTGGTTCAAGAACAAAGAGTTTCGTGAATATAGAATTTGACAACAAGTGTATTTCAGGCACAACGATTGCAGGCACAATGATTTATAGGCACAACAATTTGTAGGCACAACGATTTGTAGGCGCAATGATTTGTGGACACAGCGATTTGTAGACACAACGATTTGTGTGATTCAGCAATCAAGAAATATGGTATTCCAGATTGGATATTGATGGATGATCAGATCCGATTGTTTCAGACAAGGTTTGGCAGAAATAGAAATTGCGAGACCAAGAGTATTCACGATCAGATATGAGTATTTCAGATCTGACAGAATGAGAAAGTGCGAGACGGAGAATATACACGACCAAGAAAATTTGGAATCTGACACAAGGATTGAATATTTTAGATTTGACGTATGTACACAATCAGATCTAAATATTCAAGACAAACCATGAGACGAGAATAGAAAGAAGAACTGGGAGAAAGAAAAAATGGAGCCTTTCAGGTCTAACGTAGATTCTCGTCAAATCTGAATACTCATGCACAAAAAATAGTAGAGAATGAGTAAATGAAAGAAAAAAGAAGATGGAAGAAAAGTGTGGAAGAAGAAAACCTCTTGATTGGATGCAAGTCGATCTCTCAGGTCAGACCTTCTGGAAGCAACTTCGAAGCCCTAGATGGATTTCTGCTATGATACCATGTTAGATTTCACTAGGATCTGTCACACGTGAAAAGAGGGATGAAAGAGAAAGGAGGAGTTGCGGTTGTCACGATTTCCAATCATAAAATCGTGACCTAAAACATGTATATATATATCCTTCGTTTACAGTATGGGTCGGGTCTGATATATTATCCAAACTCGGAATACAAAATAACAAATACAAGTAAAGAATACACAGACAAATAGATTTTTCCAATTACAACCCAAGAGCACCAATTCTCTGATACCATGTAATGAAATATGATCAATACAAACAAGTGCCTATTATGAGCAAGAACAACATACACAAATGGAGACCACTTATGGGTCAAGATATAATCATAAACACAATAACACTTATGGGCAAGAGAAACAACATAAAAATATAAGGATCTTATTGAGAGAATGCTTAAGAACACATTGTGTTATAATCCCTTAGTTGTAGTTATTTTCTCATTACAGGAACTAAAGAAAGTCGTAGATTGAGCTAAAGTACTATGGAGATTTGAAGATTAAAGTGCTTGGAATTTTAATGATGATTGAAGTTTGAAGAAGCCTTGGAACTTGAAGATCTCATCTTGAAGATTATTTATTGAGGCATTTAAAGACCCTTTCTTATCTTGTTTTTATAAATTTTCGATTTTACACTGTAAGTTTGAAGGGAGGGTGTTAAGATAAAGTTTAGTTACCAAGGTATACTTGGGTATACTTATCAATGCTTCTTGTTATTTTTTTTATCCTTTTTGTTTTCTAGGTATACCTTTGGTATGCCTATTAGGTATTTAGTATTTAGATTAAGTATACTTAAATGTATACTTGTAAGGTTAGAATATGTTTATTTTTTAGTTATTATTTAATGACTAATATTTTTATATTTTTTATTTTTGGTCAAAGTGTTTTGACCAAGCTAGCCGTTAGGACCAATTTTGTCAGTATCGGTATCGGGCCTGAATCGTTTGGCCACTTATTTAGTTGTATCGGCCAATACTGATACTCAACTGAATTGTTTTGTATCGGCCCAAAAATAATAAAAAATTATTATGTGTCAATCAAAACGTGGCAGATGTTAAAACCGTTAAAATAATTTTAAAATAATTTTCAAAATAATTTTTTGGTAGTTTTTTATATGTTTTAAAAAGTTGATTCAGGCTTGCAACGTATCGAATTTCTGCCGATACACACTGATACTGATAACTTTGTTAGGACTATGCCTAACGACTAGTCCTAGCTTTTCTCTCGCACTCCCTTATATAAATGGTGTGTATGTGTATGTGTATGTGTGTGTGTTTAAGTGAGGAAGGATGGATGCATATTGAGTGTGCGCGTGTGTGTGTATGTGTTGTAGTGAGGCTTTTCTTGCATATTTTTTTGTTTATTTCATATCAATAAAATATTTAACTTTTTATATTGTGTTTCTTCTCTTGTATTTTCATGGCTTACTCTATCTAGCCAAATGCATCGTTATAAGGCATTCGGCAAGGCCATTTTGTTGAGGGGGTTTTGGGCAAGATCTTTGATGTAAAATACAATTTTCTTTCAAATAACATTTGAATTCATTTGACACCTGAATCCTAGCAAAAAATAAGAATGTTAGTTTGAAATTGATTTTTAATTAAATTATGAAAATCCTTAAAACAAGAAAATGTTTTTGATTTTTGCCTAGGGCAATAGATCAAAGTATATCTACTATGATCATAAATAAAAGTAACATAGTAGGAGAATCCTCCTTTAGACATAACAGGAGCGGGTCCCCGTACATCCGAATGCACCAATTCAAAAGGATTCTTAGCCTCATAAGACCTAGAAGGAAAAGGAAGAGCTTTCATTTTTCCAAATATACAATCTTTACAAACAAATTCTTTTTCATTACAAAATTTTTCCAAGAAAGGAAAATGAGATAGTTTGAATGCACTTGGATGACCTAGTCTTCTATGTCAAGTTTCAAGTCTCGCACTGCAAAAGCAATTTTGGTTCCAGATCTCTAAGACCAACTAGCAGCCTGAATTTGTAAGACATCACCTTTTTGAGGGATCCAATACTCACAAATTGGTGCATCATTGATTTAGATTTGTATAAAACCAGGCTTCTTTATGCCAGTTCATCATGCCAGATTTCTTGTTTCATCTTGGATGCTACTAAGTAACATCCTTGTGAACAATCTTGTTCCTGATCCAGATCAAAGTATGAAAAACTACTCACCAGAAGCCAACATCCAATGCACTTAAAACTTAATTGAATACCACCAACTCAATTCAGTAACTATTAAAGAGGAAGGCGTTCATCGAACAACAAACTTTCTTAAAATAAGCACACAATTGTTAGTTGCAGCAGTGCACTTAAAAAATGTTTTCATTTTCTTCTGGAGATCTATACATACATCACACAGAATTGCAAGGCCACAGGGTTTTTCTGGGTCAGACCTGCTATACCTCATTTCTTGAGCCAATAATAGATCCCTTTTAGAAGAAGTCAATTTGGCGGAATGGCCCTAGTCTGTGTGCAGTGGTTTTCTCATGGCTGATTCTATGGACAGCATCTGACTCATGTCAATTTGAAAAAGGGTTTCATGATGGCTAGCAGGTACTGCCTTCGCAGGGCTGCAGAAGAATTCACTCTGCGCATATTTTGGGAGAACCATTTCCGTGAAATCTCTTAAGATTTGGCCTGAGGAGACTAGGGTTTAGTTGCAAAGAATTGAAGATAAAGAAAGTGACTTTCCAGTGACTCACTTGAAAAACCATGGTAGTATTTTATTTGCGCAGAGGATAGATTGGTGGGAGATCTGATTTGGGCAGGATTGGATCTAGGAAAATAGGTCACTAGGGGCCATGAGTTTGTATTACCTTTTTAGGGGTGTCTTCTTGTCACTCATTGATTGTTGTTCTTACTTTATTTTTAATTCAACATATAAAAAAGATGACAAATTTTAGAACCAGATACTTATATCAACCAAAATGATTCAGCTTCTGGAACATATAAGGGAAAATAAATAACAGCAACTTAGCACCCTACTGCAGCCCACAAAAAAGTTATAATTACATAACATTTCAAAGCATATAGCAGAAAA
The DNA here is from genome assembly GCF_984573655.1 of Nuphar pumila. NCBI lineage: Eukaryota > Viridiplantae > Streptophyta > Magnoliopsida > Nymphaeales > Nymphaeaceae > Nuphar > Nuphar pumila. Next base: position 23,110,515 of record NC_143252.1, on the reverse strand, counting down.
TTTTACTCACAAGAATAATTTTAGTTTCATCCAAATCACGCTGAATTTTCATCAACTTATCAGCCTCGGCAGGGTCCTGAAATTGCAAGATATAGTTTCTCAATATGATGCATCTTGGGACATGGCAAAGATTAAATCATAGACTTCGGAAGCTAGAATATATAGGCATTTTAATAAGTAAATAGTGGGATGGAATGTTAAATTCACAAGAATAACATACGTAAGAGTATACTAGAAAAGAAGGAAGAATTTTTATGAGCAAAAACTACACGGAGGCATATACCTGAAACTTAGTAAGTGCTTCATTTAAATAAGGCCATGCTTGATTAGCATCAGTTTGCAATGTCTTCCAAGAATCCCCAAAGTTCTTCTGATATTCATCTAGTACCTGAGATTATCGCACATATATTCAACTTTCATATAGCAAGCTTGCAAATAGTGTTTTCAGAACCTCTTAGAAAATCTGCAGAGATACAGTTGCAATCCCATAACCTGGGCGTATTTGATGTGCAAAGAGTACGCAAAAGAAGATAGCCAACAATCCACTAGTTCAATCTTTACCATTTGTTTGTAACAACCATGACAGCCAATTTTCACCACCTGTCAGTGAGCCATTATCCACATTGACAGGTTATCTTGATTATGTGATCCTAATATTAGATCTCAGAACCTGACTTTCACATATGATTATATCGATTGATTTTAATAAATTAGTATGGAGATGAACACTGCAAATTCAAACACAAATTTTGAATTATCAGTCTCCATTAACATATTATAAAAGCTGAGCTGGGGCTTAATGCTGATCAGTTCTCTCTCTAAATAGAGAATTTTTAGCTACTCTTCCTCTCAGCCATTATAATTCAATTAAAACATCTAGGAAGCGTTTGGATGACACCCAAAACCTGGTTTTTAATCAGGCTTTGGACATAAATCAGGTTTTACTCTTAAAACCAGGTTGGATGGTTGGTTTGGATACCAACAAACCTGATTTAAAGTAAAACCTGGTTTTTGCACAAAAACAGGGAGAGGTAGTTTTTTCATCCAAAAAAACCTGGTTTTTCGTGGTCCGCTCCTCACCCTCCCCTCCCCTCACTCTTTTCCGCAGTCTTCCATGTGCTCTCCTACCCTCCCCATTGAGCATCTTGTCTGACCATTACCTGACCACTCACTGGCCAGAAAACGGATGGGCTGGTGCTCCCAACATCAAATGGCATCAGTCCGGTTATTTTCTGGCCGGTGAGTGGCTGGAAAACAGTCAGTTAATTCCCCTTCTTTTTTCCTAAATGATGGTTCTTTCCAAACGTAGCTGGAAAACTACCAGTCTGGTGCCACCCACGTGTATGGCACTGGCCTGGCCCGTGGATGGCTGAAAAACGGGCAGTTTTTTGCCTGTTTTATTTTTTTGTTAGTGTGGGTTTTCCTCATATTCCGGCCACACACCAGCCGGAACACAATCAGCTGGTGCCATCAACTTCAGGGCCAGGCATATTAAATATTCAGAATTGGTTTAAGTGGATTTTTATTTGCTCATGTCCATACAATGGTTTATGTTTGTTAAACTGCCTCTGTATGTGTAAAATACTAGATCCCCTACAATTAGGACAAGTAAATTTTCTAGTAGGCAGCTAACAGAAAAGCACTTTTGTGCAACGATCTTTATATGATTTTTCTATAATGGAAGAAAACATGAGCACAAGAGGATATTTGAAGTAGAACAAATCTTTTTGTTTTTGACGGCAAGTGCTCTAAAGGTTGGATAACGTTCATTAAACATTGCATAAACAAAGAAAGAGATAGGTTAACCTCCACAACAAGTATAGGAACAGTTTGATTAGAATCTAAACAATGAACTACTGATAAAAAAAGAAATCTGATCTTGATTGTTGTTTCTAATGTAAAACAAGATAAAGAAATATTAGAAGAACAACTAACAAGAAAGCCAAGAGTATGGAAAAGATTTCATCACCAGCTCAAAAGCTCTGATTTCCAGAAAAATGGTTGTACCTCATATTATTTTCAGGATCTACAAAATTTTTGGTGAAAAGAAAAGGGTTCAACAGAACAGGATAAAGCGTAAGGTATTGATAAGTCTTTGAATATTTAAGTAGGTGATCTTTGCATTTTTTTATTTAAGTTTTCAAGGCACAGCTGAAGACCAGATTTCTTCATAGTTTTGCAAAGGTTTCTTAATATGAACAAGCTTGGCGTTTATCCTACAACGCTCTTTCCAATTTGGCGTTTACAACATAAACACCAACCATTCTGCAAATTGTCATGTAAATACCACAAAAAACACTGTCTTTACTTTGCCCTTTTGGAAGAGATCCTAATGTTTTTTAGCAATTATTTTAATATGTGAGTTATGCTCTATTGATTTTGGGAAAGCATCACCTTATATTGAACTCTACGGAAAATGGATACTACTTCTTCCATCATTAACTACAAATGCATTTCTGTCCCTTGAATGCTCAATTGTAAGATTTAAAAGAAATTGTAGCCCCGTTTTTTGCCAAGCAAAGACAAGATCATTAAATCAAGAGTCAAGACAAAGTACACAAAACAAAGGGAAAGAAGGATGGTCAATAATGGGTCACACATAGGGCTGGGATGGATGGGACAACCAGCCTGGCAGCAGGCCGGGCAAGGGTCCAAACCTTGCCATGCCACAGGCCCAGCCCCTTTTATATAAGAGAAAGATATGGCTAGCTATGTCACCTGGGTACGGGTGCGGGTATAGAGGGTACGACAGCAATTCCAAAAAATGTGGGTACGGGAACACGATTATATATATATGTATATATATTAAATATCACATTGATATAAAATAAAATTCAAAATAAACTGAATATAATATAAATATATATGCTATATCTAAAATATATATTATATACTGAAAATATAAAGTTATAAACTAAAAATATAATTATAAATTATAAATTGAATACAAACTTGTATGTATGGAGGGTAAAATGGTGTGTCCAGGTGTCGATGTGTGTCAACACGGGGACACAGGTACGGAGGGCAAAATGGAGTGTCCAGGTACCATAGATGGCTAGGGACCACTCTACCCAGCCCACGTCTATTTTTTATTGGGCCCGCCAGTCCGTTGACAGGCTGGGCTAGGTCTAAAAGATGAGTGAGGCCCAGGCTCAGTCAATTCTGGCCAGGCCACAGGTCACCTAACCTAATGCCCAGCCTTATTCATACATAAATGACAAGAAATCTCTGAAACACAATAATTAAAACAACACTCTGAAAAGACAATAAAGTTCAATGATTAGTTTACATCACTACAACTTGCAATTACTGAACAAATGAAAAATAGAAGGAGAATGGAGAGGAAATATGAGAAAAGAAACTCCCTCTACAGAAAAGCAGGCCCCTTCAAGCTTCTCTAGTATATTACTTGGAAGGGCACTCATTATAAGAAATATTTGATCTTTCAACAAAACCCGATTAAAAATGGAATGGAAAGAAAAAAAGAAAAAGTACTGAATGGTAAAGATCCCATGTTACCTTATTGAGAAGACTGAATGCACTACGGACAGGGTAATGATCATCCATAAAGGCCAATGCACAGAGACCATTTCTGTTGTAAGAATGCACCTTGTATTCTAAGAAAACAGGAACCAAAATAAGCATGGGGATCAACTATTATGAGCAAAACTAAATATAGCACTTATAAATTATGAATCACCTTCTGAGCCAATTTTCACAAGAAACACATCCTAAGGAGCAGATAGAACAGCATTCAGAGAATAGACAGATAAAACAACATTAAATGATACCATCCTAATAATGACCAAACTCTGAGTTAAGTTCTTTCATGAAAGCCAGTCGAATCTCAAGAGAGGTTTTTTTTCTGATTAATCAAAACCAAAAGTATCAAAAGTACAAGTACACCTAATAATACTGATTGAAGTTGAACCCTTATGTACATGATTACACAAAAACATGGAAAGGATGCAATAAAAATAGCGATGCCCATTTTCTTTATATAATTTAGCTTTCTTCATTTATCGTAGGCAAATTCCCCCCAATTGCCAAGATGAACCTAAAGAGAACGATATAAGTTGTCTTATTCTTGCTACAGGGCAAAGGAAACATGGTCACAAGAATTGCCCTCCAAATGCAATTCATCGTGTATCTTTTATCAGAAATATCACAAGAATTGCAGGCACAGCAAAGAGAACAAACTTTGGGATGAGAATACCAGAAATCTGGTATAGAAAATCGATCGATAATCCATGGATTTTCAATCCCTAATATCTAAAAACACGGCGTAAATCCCTTTCCCCTATTTGGGAAAGAAATTCGACAAGAATTCAGATAACGAATCGAATACAAAATTTATTCTATCCTAAAGACTCAAAAAGGGATCGAATTTGAAAAGAAAGAAGAGAATAGAGAGAGAGACCTTCGTGCTGGACGGACTGCCTCTGACCGGGGAGGGTGCGTTTGGCGACGGTGCGGCCAAAGAAGAGGATGAACTCCTTGGCGCTGGCCCTCTGGAAGAAACCGAACTGGCTGACGTCAGAGGCGTTGGCCAGAAGCAGCGGCTCCGACGCCGAGTCGGCGTTGCATCTCACCACCAGCAATGCCGTCACCTTCATACTTTCCGATCCTTCTTTCTCTCTCTCTCTCTCTGCGTGTGTGATGGAGATTCGAAGAGCTGCCGACGCGGAATGAGGAGACAGGAGAGAAACAGGCGAACAGCCCAAACAGATTAATAATAAAATGTATTAAACATATTTTATAAACAAGACAGAGAGAGAGGCATTTTTTCCTTCCTCTTTTCAGTTAGCAGGAAATTACAAAGCTACCCACATAGTTAGGTATTACTTCAATTCTTTTGATAAAGAACATATATATATTGAATGTATTTTCTCATTTTGCATAACTAGTCAATGGTCAACTAAAAGGATTTTGCATAACTAGTCAATGGTCAACTAAAAGGTTTTAAGATAAACCGTCTTTGAAACGAAGATTTCGGTTTGATGTAATAAGTGGAAAGTCTTATTTAACTGCCTAATGTTTCAAAAAACGAACTTCTCGTAGGCAAAACTTTAGTTTCTTATGAGATTTTTTCTTGCTTTCAAACGTGCCCTCAACGTCTAAATTTTCATTAACGTTTGTTAGTCCCCATCCAGCTAACTTTAGTTTTTTTTTAAAGGCAAGCTCTGGTTAGGCAGACTCCTACCAGTAATTATGCAACTTACCACTGGGGTTTGAACCTGCAACGTCCCACCACAAAGAGACGTGCACTGACAACTCATACCAACCACGCTGAGGCCAACTAACTTTTGTTTAACTCTCAACTTTTGTTAGTTAATTACACAAAATGTTATTCTTATTCCCTTTTTTATAAATTTTAGATGCCCATAACAGGAGATTCAAACTTTTCTCTTACAAATAATGTGCACGCTAGACCAGATCAAAATAGGGATAGGATCTAACACAAACCGTTTTGCCTTTGCCACACAGAAATCAATATGTTCTACGTTTTCATCAGATCCATTTCCAAGTAAGATCAGGCCCTAAACTGCAATATTGTTAGCTAAAACAGCATTTCTGTTGTCATTACAGTTCACTAGCATAGACCTCAGTTGGGTGATGTTTTTTTTCAGTAGAGGTTGATATCATCCTTTGAGCAGGAGTTGCAGAAATGACATCCAAAAACAAATAAGCAGCCCGCTAATAAAAATGTCCAACTGGTGGTAGATGCCGTGTATACTCTAGCGTAAAAGTTAAACTGTTCATAAGTTAAGATTCCCATGATTTGCCCCTTTTTTTAACCAAGTGAAGAGAAAGGCCCTGACAAGGGGATGAAGTGGAGAGTCCATAGACCCTGGAAGTTTTTGATTTCAACGTGGCTCAATCATGGGTGAGTTCCTCGTCATCAAGAGAGAGAGAAAGAGAGAGTATTTACAAGGTGACTAGGATTGTCATGGGCCTATTTTTTTAATAGGCCAGTGCGACGTGACAGTCTTTTCTTACCGTTGCAAGCTTTTTAGTTGCTCGGTTGTAGTTGCAGAAGCCTTTGAATGTCAATACCCTGAAGCGTTAACCCATAGATCTGAACTGTAATGAGTCGGCAGACAAATTTGTGAATGAATGCAAATGGATTGAGCTTTCTTTTGTTCACCCTCATTGCGATTACTTTCAAGTGATTGCAATTTCTCTTCCTCTTTATTCTCTCTTGCATTCTCTATTATCAAAGTTTCTGCAGCGACAAGCAAACAATCGAAAGGCTTGCGGCAGTAAGACGTGTTGAAAAAATAGACCCATGACAAAGATAGACCCCAAGCAAAAGTAACACAAGCAGCAAAGAATAAATAAACAAATAAGCATAAGTATCAATGGAAGAAGGGAACAACATTTCTTTTAATATCTAATCTTCGTTCTATCAAGTCTGGTTTTTAGAACACTTCATTCTACCAAGTCAAAAGTACTCATTGTACATGTTCCGAACAGCCATGCTTCTAAGCCCGTGACAGTACTCTTATCATACAAAAATCGTGTTTGTAATCTTTTGATAGTTGCCCAAGAACAAACTAACCTGGTTATTTAGTGGCCAGAAGTTCAGAGAACCCTCACCGACAACCGGACTGCTAAATGGGCCCTCTCCATGCAAGGTAAATCCTAAGTGGGGTTACAGATACCCAAGTTCTTATAGAGCCCACCAGTTAAAGGCATAGGCACACCTGATGGGAGTCGAACATGGGATGAAGGGGTCAGCACATTCACCTCAAGCCCGCTGCCACTTGAACGACCCGGGTGGGTGTTATCCTTTCAAGTGTTTCCTACACACAGGAATACAAGGCCCCACCATATTTAGGAGCAGTATGGAAAACAGACATAGTCAAGCAAAATCCAAAAATAAAAACACAAAAGTTTTTTTTTATGACAAGAAACCCTTGCCTAAGTGAGGAAAACACTGGTTACGTAGCTTACCTCAGAAAGTAAAAGATAAAAGCATTAGTTTGTGCCTAACATAAATCACATACCTCCAACCGTATAATCATCCAAGTTCAAACGGGCAATAATTGATAAACACGCACACAATGATACATATTTAGGGATGCACAATGAGCCAAGCTAGATCAGACTTGACCCATTTAAGCTCAACTCAAGCTCGTTCAAAAAATAAATGAGCCAAGCTTGAACAAAGGTTTAGGCTCGGTACACATAAACGAGCCGAGCTTGAATAAGCGGTTAGGCTCGATAAACCCGATTAAACTTGCTCCACATAGTTATATAAAAAGATTACATTTTATATATGTATATTATTTTTTTTTACATGGACACAAATAGAGGTGTTATCTCAGCGGGTAAATCTTTGGACTCTTTTGAAAGTAGCCTGGTTTTAAATCCCACCACTTACGTTTCTTTCAAAACGTTCTTTTGACACAAATTTAAAATCTAGTATTTCTTCTCGAGCTGAGCCAGCTCAAGCTTAACTCGAACCCGGCTCGTGTGCACCCCTATAAACATCTACTCCTTGCCAAATAATAAACAATATGTTGATAAAGATTGACCCTTTTTGTAAAGTTTGGCAACTAAGTCATGCAAATTAGAATCTTCCAATGGAAAATGATTATACTGTACAACAAAAATGACATGTTTTCAAAAATGCCTTACAATTTATCAAATCTACCAAATAGATAATCCGTAGGTTTTCACATTTTTTTTTATGCTTTTACCCCTCGTTACTGCGAATTTCTAATTTTCATTGGTCACGACGCTAAAAGTTGATGGACTCACCAAACTCGTCAATAAAATTGCATATGAGGTTGCGATATTCCAAAAAAGATTGTGAAATTCTAAATACTTGCAAAAAAATGTGACGAGTATTGCAAGGCACATTGCAAAAATCTTTTAAGTGTTGTGAAAGTCCGTACTTTGCAAAATTCTAAAAGTATCGTATGAGTATTGTAAAAAAAAAATCCTTACGAAATTATGTTTTATATAAATGATATTTTGTTTCTTAACTTCTTATTTGCATTCAGATGTCCTATTTTCACAATCTTAGGGTTCTTTTGGCGATATTTTGATGACATTCAGGCTTTGCAAAAATTCCTCATTGGTGACAGTTTATGTAATATCTCATAATTTTTTCATAATTTTTAAGCTTAAAATTATAATTTTAATTAAATATTTTATATTTAATATGATAAAATTTAAAAAATATATTTAAATATGGGCTGACATCAACATGGGTCTGGACATGGTCCAGAGCCCCTTTGACAAGATCCATATATGGTAAGAAAAAAATCTGTGAATTTATTTATTTTTAACCTTTAAATTCAAGCAAAATTCAAGTTAAATTCAGGAGTGAAATTGATCTAGGATCATAATTAGATCCGTTTTGAACAGATCTTGTAGAAAATCTGATTTATCGAATTCGGGTATGGGTTGGCCCCAAAAATGCATTTTTCTAAATTAATCAGCCTCTATTTTTTAGTCTTTTCAGATTAGATCGGAGTCGAACCACTCTATTTACATTTGGATCCATATTCATATAGATCTAGACCTAGTCCAGGATTCATATTGACTAGTACCACTATTGGGCTGAAATCCAATGAATTTAGATTTAGATTATGGGTCTAACCCAGACCCATAATCCATCCCTAACCTTTTTAAAACAAAAGAAATTTAAAAACTTAAAGAGTGAATTTAAAACTTGAACATAAATAAAAATATATGTACTTTTATATATATATATATATAAGGAAAAACATTGTAGAGTACAGTTCTACCCATCTGGATTGAATACTTCTGAGTATGACAGCCTATCTTGTCTTCTCGCCATTGAAAATTTCATATTAGATATTGCAACCATTGGCATATAACCTGAACTCTGGATTCCACAATCCCAATATTTAGCCTTGGCGCTAGATTACACAACACTACCTTTTGCTAGCCCAATAGCCAACAAATCTATAAGAAAAGAGAGATGATTGTGAAGAGACAGATGGGAACATATCTAAACTTATGTTCTTCATAGGGATGTCAGTTGTTCGGGTTTTGGGTTGGATACCAACCAACCCGAAACCGTTTACTCAGATTTGATAAGAAATTATGCATCTGATTTATAATTGGTCGGATTCCGGTCATCTGATCGAATTTGAAGTTGAATTCAATTACGTATAGGGATCAAAACAGATGTTTATACGACATATTTTTTAACACAACATACGACACATTTACATTTAATACTCATTTTTATGAAGTGTTGAAGCACGTTCATTTTCTTAAATGTGATAAATGCCTGAAACAAGTCTAAAAACCCTTTGATAATGTTGCAGTAAATGCACAACAGCATTATCAAAGGCCTTGTGCATGGTTTCACATATTCGAAAATGTTACAAATTCTGAGAGGTGTTGTGCTTGAATTTGGGTGGAATGGGATTTCAGATCACATTCAGTATTTATTTTTTTAATCGGATTTAGATTTGGTTTAAGAAAATTTATGTGGGACTTTGAATCTGATTGAACGAAACTCGATTAAACGGATTTGTTATGAAGCACATCAGAACTAAATCTAACTTGTTTACATCCATAGTTCAGCAGGAAAGCATAATGCTGAAAGTCTTTGGAGGAGAGATCTTGTACATACCTCATTATTGTTTAGTAGAATATGAATCAATTCATTGAGCATACTCTAAATATGGAAATACCCCAATATGCAGTTGTTTATATAAAAGAAATACAGTAACGCTTGTCCATATATTGGTATTAATATTCAACACAGACAACCACTTTCATACTTTTCTTGAACTCTAAATATGTCCATACAAATCATTGGGAGTTTGATGACAAGAGAGTGAGAGCATGAAAATGAATAGCGAAGGGATTTGTGTGTATAGAGACTCACTCACTATATATAAGAAAGAACCAAGCTCTCTCTCAAATAGCGTGCTAAAAAAATAGAGAGAGAGAGGAGAAAAGAGAGAAAGGAGAGAAAATAGAGAAAGAGGAGGTGAAGAAAAAGAAGAAGAAGCCCTTCAACATCTCCTCCTTCCTTTAAGTTTTTCATAAAAAAAAAAATCAAGGTACGAGATTCTCTTTATTTCGATGAGTGAAAGGATTTGTGTGTACCCAATCAAGTATGGGTTTGAAAGAGAACTCAAATTTGTGTATGTATATACAGATTTACCGATTCTATCAAATCTGAAACTATGTTGATTGTGTTAAATATTGATTCTTGATTTATGTTTTGACGGGCCTAAGCATCAAAGTTTTATTGCAGTCATAATAGAAAAAAAACTAAACTAATCTGACTGTTTGTCTTGCATTCTTGCATGTTGTTTTAATCTGTTGAGATTCTATCGTATGCTTTTACTGATATCAAACTTATTGTCAATAATTAGATTGTTTAATTCTGGACTGGTTAGGTTACTCTAAAATCAGATATGTTTACATACCTACTCGTGACTGAACCATGTAGAATTGACAGAGCTTGTTGTTAATAATGATTGTGCAAATAATAATAATGTGTTTTAACCTGTCTTATTCATAAGAGAACATCATGGCAGCCCATGTTTCTGTTTGGGCATATTGTGGATCTAGTAAGAATAATATTGGATTTGCAAAAAAAAAATTGCATGCATGTTAAATTTGGAATTCTGATTGAAGTAGGTAAACTAGATTTTGATGCATTAAATTTGAACTGAAATTTTCATTTAAAGAGAATCGATATAGCCTAACATTGTATAGATGTCAGATAAGAAAATCTGGCTTCTCTTTTATAGTATTTATACAGAGGGTCACGCCATTTAGCATGCTGTTAGTTCTCTTTATTAAGCATATTATGTTGTCAGTTCTTGGGCATATTATGCTGAGCATACTAGGTTGATAGTCTTTATTTACTGTGCGTATGATGTTGTGTTTATTATGCTGATTAGTTCCTTACTGTGCATACCATGCTGATAGTTCTTTACTGTGCATATTAATCTATCAACCTTTGAGTTCTTGATTTAATTGAGCTCAATAAATCAGAAATATTTATGTATATATTCTTTTGTTGTTGCTGTGATTAAATTTTTTTATGGTCTGCATCTTCTTTTCTGAATGAAGATCACACAAGAAGGAGACTGATTTGTTTGGATCAATGATTTTGTCCATAATTAGATTTAGTTACGGTTCAACTATCTATCTATCTATCTATCTATCTATATATATATATATATATATATATATATATATATATATATATATATATATATATATAAAGTGTTACAGTCTACACATTCAGGAAATCTTTTGATGTTTGATTTTTTCCCAATGATTTGATCATGCATACCATTGTTTAACTTTCTGTTTTAGTCTAGGCATGCACAAATTGCAGTGATTGGTTTGTCATGTCTTTAGAAATATGACCATAATGATTGCGGCTTTGAATACATGAGATTGATTTTATGTACAGGATTTGCTTTCTTAAATTTGGGTAAATCATTTGCCAAATGGATTCGAACTCATATTTGAAAGGGGTTTGAAAAACTGGAATTTTACTTATGCTATTCCTAAAATCTAATTTCTTTTAGAGTGATGAAATTTGGTTGGTCATGGATATTTTATTGAATTTGAACCTAATGAGTGCCGAAATTGGTCAGTCTCAAAAAGTTTGAATTTTAGACCAGTATGATAAATCTGATTGTGTTTTATAAAGTTGCATTCGCTCACTAGCCATGAATATATTTTGGTATCATGTTTTGTGAACTGTAAACATTAAATTGTCCTCATCTATGGATGATTGTTGTTAATGTGAAATGTGTAATGGTATTTAATTTACTTAGTGGTTATGCATGAACCACAGATGGGCCTTTGGAGGCTAAGAGCATGTGTTGCTCATGCAATAGTAAATTGTAAAATGCATTACAAAATTATTTGACATTGTTTTGAATTAAGTACATTATTGAATTGATAGGACAAAATCCCAAATTCATTATTGCACATTGATTTGCATAATTGTTCTTTTGTAAAGAACTCTTAATTAATTAATATGATAAAAAAAATAATCAGTGTAATAATATTTTTTTAGTGTTCCTCTGAAAGGGTGAGAACCTTGGATGACAATTATGGGGGACCATGAAGATACTAAACACCCTATGAACTTGTTGCCTCCAAAAACCTGATGAGTTATTCATGTTTTCAGCCACAGTTGTAGAGAACTTTCGACCACTTTACCTAGGGTTGGTGTTTTTGACTCAGTTGTAGTTATTGGTATATTAGAAAAGTGATATCAATAGATGATGATTTTCTTGATATACCTACATTTGATGATGATTCATAATATTTTGATTGATGGTGATAATTTCTGATATTGGTTGGAGAACAAGTGTAGAACCTAATAATTAAAATATAAATTATGTGTTAAGAACTGCCTTAAACCTTAGAAATTGTACCTATATAATTAAAATAACTCTCCTGACTTATTTGATTAAATAAATGAAGTTCAATTCATAGTTTTAAGTTGACTTTATGCTTGAAATGGTTGATGGAATGGGTATATTAAATCTATAATGCGCCCCTGGTCCTTGAGAGGTTTTTCATAATTTAAAAAAAAAATATATTTTTTGAGGATCATTTTAGGATCATTACAGTTTATCGGCAGCAGTTCACCAGTGGTGGTAAACCTCCAAAAACATGGGCGACACTTCGTCGATAGTGAGTTTTTTTGGTAGCACCGATGAGAAGATCGGCTACACTTCATCGAGGATGAGCTTTTTCGATAAAAGCATCGACGATGAAAAGATCGACAACACTTCATTGACAGTGATTTTTTTCGATAAAAGCATCGGTGGTGAGATCTTATAGTACAAAAACCAAAAGTTTGTGAGTTGTTTGTGAGTATTGCATTCTCATCATAGATAACGTGAAAAATGATGATGAAGAAGACATTTGCTCTAACGAACTATGATAGCTGAAAAGATATGTTAGGCAATGATGATGCAGAGTCGACGTATTTTACAGTCATTGTTTGTTCGATTACATGGTATCGGTGGGATAGGAAAAATCAAGAGAACAACACAAACCATAGAATTAGTGATGGTATGTTGTGTTTTTTTATCAAAGATGCGGTGTAATTTGGCATTATTGAGGCCGAAGAGATGAAGGTACCTCCGAACATACTATGTTTTTTCTTTATCAAAGAGGTAGTGAGAAACAACATTATGGTAAAAAAATGAAATGAATGCAATGTACGAGCAACTTCATTTTGTGAAAGAATAGAATAAATGCAAAATGTATGAGTGACTTCATTTGTGAAAGAATGAAATGAATCCAATGTATGAACGACTTCATTTTGTGGAAGAATGAAATGAATAAAATGGTATGAGCGACTTTATTTTGTGAAAGAATAGAATGAATACAATGTATGAGCAACTTCATTTTGTAAAAGAATGAAATGAATGCAATGTATGAATGACTTCATTTTGTGAAAGAATGGAATGAATGCAATGTATGAACAACTTCATTTTGTGAAAGAATAGAATGAAATGTATGAGTGACTTCATTTTGTGAAATAATTGAATGAATGCAATGTATAACCGACTTCATTTTATGAAAGAATGAAACAAATGCAATGTATGAGCGACTTCATTTTGTAAAAAAAAGAATGTCACACATATACATATGAAATTCCTATATAAATTCACATTTATATTTGAGAATTTGTTTCAAAATATATGAATTTTCTACTTATGTGATGCTTTTGATTAAATTTCATTGTTAGATCAACTTGTGTAACAATTTTATAATACATACAAATATAACTGAAATTTACATCTAAAATCCATCCACAAAAATAACAAAACTATAAATTTTGTCAACCTTACATGAAAAATTACAACCAAGGTTTTAAATATAACCATGAATGAACTTTACATCTAAATGACATTAAAGTTTTTATTCGTTTTGTTAAAATTACATCCACATAGGTCGTCTGGATGCAAATAAGGGGTTAAAAACCATAAAAACTTTAGGGTTGCGGAAATAGGATATCCGAATGCAAATAAGGGGTTAAAGCATCATCTATATAGAACAAAATTTTGCAAGAAAAAGAAATTTTGTAATACACGTGATACTCATCACAATTTCACAATATCGGACTTTCATAAGTTTTTTATAATTTTATAATACCTCATGCAATACTCTTTTGAAATTTTGCAAGGTATAAACTTCCGCAATACTTAAAGAATGTTTGCAATGTGCTTTGCGATACTCGTCATCTTTTTTGGAATATTACAACCTTATATGCGATTTTGTTGATAAGTTTTGTGGGTCGATCCACTTTTAGCATCGTGACCCACGAAAATAAAAAAATTGGCAGTTATGAGGGGTAAAAGCATCTAAAAAAAGTGAAAACCTGCGGAATTATCTATTTGATGAATTTGGTAAATTATGAGACTTTTTTGGAAAAGCATCAATTTTGTGGTACATGATCATTTTCTGATCTTTCAACTCGACATTAACTGTTTGGTGCCTGGCTTCCTGCCATGCATGAAAGAAGTGGGAAAATAGAAAAAAGAGTACAGTTAGGCGAAAATCGCTCAAAGAAACAAAATATCTAGTTACTATAACTAGGTTAAGCAAATCAGGTGGGCATATGGTCCAGCATTGGTGGAATCAAAACTAGAATCCTCACACATTGGACTTTGAGTGCGCCAATACCAATAGGACAATTGAAGTGGCGTACCAAACATGAAAAAGACATCTGCCGCCCAACAATTAATTATTGGATGAAGTCTTGAAGAACTTTTTTTTTTTGAAAGGCAAGCAGGGGTTAGGCGGACCCCTACCAGAACAACAGCCGCCCCATGTGGCAGAGGGATTCGATCCTGGGCCTTCAGCTTGACACATGACCCCGCTTACCACATAGGATACCACCTCCGTGGTAAGTCATGAAGAACTTGCTATGCCAGAATAGCTGAGATTGCCAGGAACCTGAAAATGGACCATAGTTGTATCGGATGTGGCGAGTTTTCACCAGAAAAATTCAGTTAGCTGGATACTATACATTTTTTCCTTTTTCTAATTCCCTCAACCTTACAGAGAAATAATGGATAAGGACAGGTTGAGCTTGCGTCAATTTTGAAATACATAGAGACCAACGGGGGCTCCACTTGTCTGGTAGGATCACCTAGTGCACATCACCTTGTGTTGGGACGTTGCAAGTTCAAAACCCAATAGTATAGTTGTTTAACTGGTAAGGGGCCTGGCTAACCCAGCTTGCCTTTCAAAAAAAAATAGATAAGGACACCTTTGATAAAGCTTAAGGAATCCTTACAAATGGCCATTGAAACATCACTCTCACAGAATACTTTGGATTTCTATCTCATGCCTTTTTATGACTGCCCCATTGGATTGTATCCTCCAGATGATCAAGGACACCGCAAGGAATAAAAAGATATAACTCCAGTTCACACACGCGTGCATGCGCACACGGACATGTGCGCAAAGTCACATAGAGGTGCAAACAGGTGGATTAGATGTCAGATCATGGTATATCCAAATCCAAATATTATGCAATGGTCACAAGCCTGGATCTGGATTTGAATTATGTGGTTATACTCCGTCCAACAAAAAAATTGGTTGAACAGAAGGATTTTACATGTAAAAAGTGCAAATAGATTGGATGTGATCTGGTTATGAATGTAATCCGATAGAAAATGTTGATCCGAAACCAAAAATTCTGCCCATGTACGTCTGAATACGATCTGAATAATCAGATATTGTTTTAAGATCAAAATCCTAAAATAGTGCGACATATTTAGATCAGATACCCAACTTGATCGGTCCATTTGCACCCCTATGGTAGTGTTACGCTGAGAGAGAGAGAGAGAGCCGTAAAGATCTCTTATTTTCTTCATTGAGAAAATGATATAACCGGAGAATCAAACAGCAAGGTTTTATACAACAGAACCAGCAAGCTCGTAAGCAGAGGGCACAGCGTGGAGATGATGGCCTTTCTTGTTCCGTTCTATGATCCTCCTAGCCAGGGGAACTTGCTTTCCCACAACAAACACAAAAGCCTTGCCCCTGCCACCAGCACCTCGAGCAGTCCTTCCAACTCTTCGCACGTACTCGCTCGGATCCCGCGGGAAATCAAACAGCACCACATGGTCCACGTTCGCAAAGTCGATTCCTCTAGATGCTCTGCATCACAAAATACAGCAGCACATTGGGAATCAAGATTCTCATGACAAAAGACATTAATTAGCATTACAAACTCATCTAGCAAGCTCTATTAACTATATTAAAATGATTGCTATTGAATTGTAATCTTGCCACAAGATTCCTCGTTAAGAACTGCACGTGTATTATAGATGGGCCTTCCATTTTCGGAAAAAAAAAAAACTGAATGGGGGCTTTATGCCAACCCAGAATAGCCATGGGAAGTGATTGCAGAACAAGGCACAGTGACATTTTAACTGCTACACCAAATAATTCACACTTCAACCATGTGGTGCTCCAAATAGGTTTTTTGTTTCTAAAACCAAATGGTTGTTACAGAAGAGGTTAAGGAACTTCCTGTCATGGAGAAGGAATGAGAATGACACCTCTAACAAGCATTAAAGATCGCCATTAATTTGAAACCATAAAGGGAGATTATCATTCAAATGCATTTCATCAAATTAATTAAATACCTATCAGTACAAATTAAGAACAAAGAGCCGTCGGACTCTGAACTGCAGAACTCCTTCATATTTGAGAGACGCGTTTCCTGTGTCAAGGCAGCATGGAACGGGAGGACATGTACTCGTGTTCCCTTCCGGTCATAACGGTGCAGCACATTCTCAACTTTTCTGCATGTCTCAATCTGCATGAGGAAATGATATTGTTAAAATCCAAGGAACAAAAGATATGATATAGATTAGGGCTTGAAAAACATACCAAATGGATCAGCCATGAGATCAAGACCAATTTCCAATTTAAATGGGACTCCACAAGAGTAGGACTATACACATAACATGGCCATGACGTATGAAAAAAATGATGTTGAGACTTCTCCTAGCATTCAACGATAGAGAACCTATGCGGGTGGTGACCTCACCAGACTCTAGGACAAGCAAAATCCCTCTCATATAGAGTAGTTTGTAATACCAAGAACTCAGGCATTTGCATGTTCACTCACTCCAAGTTACTTGTATAGGATAAATGGGGGTTCATAAATTTATATGTACACAGACCTTATTGCAGAAAATGATTGTTCTAGAAACAGGAGACTGCTCCAGCAGCTGTAGAAGAGCTGATTTCTTGTTGAGGAATGCAGTCTCTGGGGTTTTCTCCGCTCTGTCATCTCCACTGCAATCAACAAGAACCTAAAAAATTGGAAGAGAGTCACTGATGGTGCAGCAACAGTTAATATTTCCATCTTACATAGTCCAGATTACAGATTGATGAGTAGGAACAGCACTCTAGAAGTAACTATATACTAAATTCCATATTTCCCATTCTATTACTTCCAAGATATTTGTCCCCAAGAAAGTTTTGTTGCCAAAACCCATCTCCTGAACTTTTGGAGATTACTTTGGATGCAGCAAATTCACTTCTTAGAAAGGGTGGACTCAATTAACTAAAAAAGTGTGAGGGTAGCTGCTAACCATGTTTTGGGAGCATCATGAGCGGACGCGCACCCATGCGACATGCATCCCACTCATTCTTTTTTTTGCCAAAAATGGGCTTTGGAGGCAGTCGCGATCGTCACGAAAAATTAATTTCGCAACTTTTTGGGGTGCGACCGTTAAATTGCGCCAATGTTGATCGGTCTGAATCAGCCCTCTGCTGATTTGTTATAGGGCACGATTCGACCCCTTCCAAAATCAGGCGATTTTGGGTGGAATCAGAAGGATCAGTGTGAATCGGCCGGAATTGGTAGTGACATAAAAAAAAGAATCAGCCCTCTGCCGATTTGTTATAGGGCATGATTCAACCCCCCCCCCCCCCTGAAAAAAAATTTGGGCGACTTTGGGAGGAATCAGAAGGATCGGCCTGAATTGGTGGTGACATGTAAAAAAATGCAAAAAGAAATGAAACCCTAACTCTATTTGACCCATTGTTCCCTCTTTCATTTCTTCACTTCATGATCCCTCTTCGGCCGTCTGCCTCCCCTCTGCAGCTCCGCCTCCTCTCATTGCTGGTGCCTACTGCTTGAGAGGTCTGACCTCCCCCATTGCTGGTAATGCTCTCTCTCTCTCTCTCTCTCTCTCTCTCTCTCTCTCTCTCTCTCTCTCTCTCTCTGCAAGATATGGAAAGAAAAAAGAGGGAAGGGAGAAATGATTGGGGGTGGATGGATGCATCATCAACCATCCTCTTGTTTTTGCTCTTATCGAGCTTCCCAGGAAGAGTCTGATCGTGTGTGTGTGTGTAACATTTCTCTGCAATAGATGAAAAGAAAAAACAGGGAAGTGAGAAATTATTGGGGGTGGATGGATGCATCATCAGCCATCCTCCTATTTCTGTTCTTATCGAGCTTCCTGAGAGGAGTCTGATGGGAAGAGTTGGATCACAGATACAAGCCTGGTGACAGTCATTTTCCTTCTTTTTTTTATTATTAATATTTTTCATAAATTTCTTGATTTTCTGTATTTTTTCTGATTTTTTTTAATAAAAGTCATTTTTTAAATGTACCGATTCGATTTGATTTAGGTGTTTTTTAAGAAAATGATTCACCTTCTAAACCGATTTTAATAACAATGGATTGTGCACGATCTGACGGTCGCACATGGTGCGCTCAGATGGTGGTTAGCAACTAACACCTTCTCTATATAGGAAAAGAGGCAGCTGACTACCACTTTTCTGAAATAACGCCAGCCCAATGCAAGTGAATCGGCATTTTCTGATTGTTTTTCACAAATCTGACCCTGCAGATGTGTTTGACATGGTGAATTTGCTAGGAAATGACACCTGGATCATGTTCTTTTGATAAAAACATGATTTTTAAGCCTTGAATATTTATGAAAATCTTAGACCATTGATTTTTAAACCTCTTATAAAAACCTACTTTCGTGTCGGAATCAGACGATCCAAGAGTTGATTCCTACAAAATCAAGCATGTAGAATGCATCTATACGATCAAATTTAAGGAAAACATAGAAAAACCTTCAAAATCCTGGTAGGCTGGCAGTAGACAGCTACCACCTACTCTCTCTCTCTCTCTCTCTCTCTCTCTATATATATATATATATATATATATATATATATATATCCAACCATCCAAACCACCCTCAAACATCATTTTTGGAAGTGGTTATTGGAAAATCTGAATGTAAGGCTGAAAGACCTAGGAACCATCTCTTAAATCCAATTTTTTTGGTATGTAAATAGATTTCTTATAATCTAGAAAATTTCAAACCGTTGATTTTTAGCACATTATAGAATCCTATTTATGCATAAAAAAATGATCCAAGGGCTGGCTCTTTAAGTTTTTTACTATGGAGATCACATTTGTACAGTCAGATTTGCCTAAACTTCCAGAAATGATGTTTGAAGGTGGTTTGGACTTCCCATGGTTTTAGGTTTGAAAGAAGCCCAAAATGCAACATGATGTAAATATCCTAGCGTACTTCTCGGCATTAGACAAATATAAGATTAAGATAATTCTATTATTTTTTGTTATATTGTGTATGCACGCTTCCAGGTATGCATGCATAACAGACATGTAAGGGCATGTTTGGTAACCTCTCGTGAGATTCAAAATCACATGCAAATGAGAGAATGAATCTCATTTGCACAAACTAACCAAACATCAGAAAATGAAAAATGAGAAACGAAATGTGATTTGAAATCTTGTGATTTCAAATCACAAGGTGGAATATGAGATTTGAAATCACATGACTCCAAATCACTTGTGATTCATCTCGTGATTTGGAATCACATGAGATGCAACCAAACATTCCCTAAATGAGCAATAACAGGTGAAAAAAAATAAAAATAGTGAAGTTAGCATACCTCTTCAAGACCAGAATTCGTACGATGCAAGCCTGGTCCCATGATAGCTTTGCAATCGGGAAATACTTCAACGAGTTTGTTGTATATGTCGACCGGTAGAGTTGCAGTAACAAAATTGTACTGCACTGTCACTGGGGTGGACTTAATCAAGTATTGCAAGACTTCTTCGAAGCCATCATCACCAAAGAGCAGATCCACCTCATCTAGCACAACACTGGAAAGAAGAAAACAGAGAGGACAATGGTGATCAGTAGAAGTGGCAAGTCAATCTAGCATGAAACTCTCCTTGCATAGTGCACTTGTCAACAAAATAAAGGACCGACTGTCAACATGCTCAGCCTTTGACTTGCACCAGAGTCAGAATTTTCAGATGTAATGAAGGCAAAATCCACTTTTAAAGGATGAAAGCCTTTCATAGTAAACCACGATTTAAGACTTAACCTTACAAAGCATAGAAACATTCTAGTACCTGTCAGAATTCCACTCACACAATATCATTAATACTATAGGTTTCATTTCACAAAAGTTTCTGTTTCACACTTAGATTGTATTTAAAATAGTGCCACAAATTTCTATTTTTTCAACCTCAATAAACTTTTTTAGTAGAGTACTGCTTGGACTCTCTAATTTACCTCAAATCATCGTCATGCATTGGGAAAAATGGATGCAATACTCAGAAGAATAGAAGAATATGCATATTGTTGTACAGTACTTATCGTAGTGGACAAAACTGTAATACTTCTCTCTCACGCATTATAATTATGTAATATCTTCACCACTCAGTTTTTTGTTGCAACTGTGAACGACCCTCTAGTACTTGTGGTATAGAGACTCAATCTGTGAGCAAGATTCGGCTTGTGCCAATTAACCAAAGAAACCAATGCCTTTCATGCTGATTGTAAAGCTTTAGCCATTTTGAGAACACACCTCTGAAGAGAAATATTCCGATGCATTAAAGGAATCTTTGCTAAACTGTGAGCACAATTGACACATTAAATGTGCCACAGTTTGCAAAAGAACATAAAAGATGTTTGTACAACTCACAAGACACCACAGCTGGCTGCTACACATACAAGCAGAAACAATTTTGGGGGAGGATGATTAAAAATCAGCTAAAAGGCTACAAAAGCCAAGTGGCCTTACCACATGAGATTATTAAGGTGCAAAAATCCCTCTTGAAGTAAGAACATGAAACGACCAGGTGTTGCTATGAGAACATCAACATCTTGCCGAAGATTATCCAATTGAGTTTTCTGTTTAAAACCCCCAGTTGTAACCATGGATCTGAATGGAACTCCAACTTTGGATATTGATCTACAAATATGTAAGACCTGCATGAAAGTAAGCCTGTACATGACTAGATGCAAAGGTGAAAAATATTCATGAAACTTAAAAGACAGATCTCCGTCATTATTGATGGATTATATCAGAAAAATGGATTATATCAGAAAATGTTTCCACTCTCAAAAGAACTAGAACAGGCTTCTAACTCAGGACGCTTTTCTACATCATATTAACAATATAAAATATGATTGAGAGAAAATTCTGCATATGGGATAAATAAAAGGTTGAGAGAAAAATCCTTTATTTTTTGGCACTCCTTCCCGTGCTGATGAATTCAATCAACTGTACAGATAATACATTAGAAAAATCATGTTGGTTTCCATATGAAGATATTGATTTTGTTGCTCGTTCATCTTCCAGAAAGGGAATAAGCTCATAAAAAGTTGTTTTAGCTTAAGAGGGTACTTCGTGGATGTTACTTCGCTAATCTTAGGGGCCGGGCACATCAGTCTTAGATGCCCCTGGATATAGATACTGACAATGACACCTCAGGAAGTTTTTTCATACTGACAATGACACCTCAGGAAGTGTTGAAAAAATTACTTGGTTTTTGCATTTTAATTAAATAGCTAATAGTCTCTTTCATTGGTATACTACTACATTGGAATTGAAAATCCAACCGTATTCAAGGACCCAATCCACTTCTTTAACACAAAGTATCCATTCCAGCATCATTGTGTCATGTTTCCGACACTAAAGAATTTATATTACATGCTTATACTTTAGCAGTGCTAAGAATACACAAAATTTCCCTTTTTCCAGTTCTGGTGCTCGCTACTCCTGCTGAGTGATACAACAAAGTGCTTGACATCTCCTCTCTTGTGTAGGACACTCTCCTAAGGTCAAACCACTTTTGTAGTTCAACTTCAATATGGTGTGTGCATGAATGCGTGCATTCATGTATAACTAGCTGTAACCACAGGTCTAGTTTTGCAAGGTTGTGAAAAACTATACATCCGTCCGAAAGCAGTGCCTACCTCTAGGTGATGTAGACATGGGTCCTCCCAATAGCTAAAACGTATATCATGATGAATGTAACTGGAGTTGACAGTCAATGAAGGAATCAGTTGAGAAAAAGAGAGACTCTAATGGTATGGAAGGTAATGAAACAATGCCGGGTATTGAGGCCCTCACTAAGAAATGAAATGAAGAAAACCAAATATATGGAGTTTACACTGTACAGGTGGTGTAATCGATGATCAATCTATCCGATTCAGAAGGGAGGAACTTGCATGATTCACACTCTTGGAACTGTGTCAACTTCAGTAGAGGACAACAGAAAAATCCATAAAATTGCAATTCATCCAAACTTGCATAACATTTCAGCAGGAATTCCACTAAAGTTACGGTCATGGCTCAAATTATACAGGGAATTATGGCTTCTTTTTTATTTTCTTTAAAGCAAGGATTGCATAACAATGACTAAATATCATAAAACCATAATGCAATTTGGTGAGCGTCCAACATTAAATTTTTTCTATGCTGAAGCTCATGTTAGTATTTCTAAAACTTAACTAGTGCATGGTACAATCTAAGTTGTGCAGGTGCTTGAGGGTATAATTTCATGAACTATATGGAATATTGATCTCAAAAACATGAAGTGAATAAGGTCCCAACTAGAAAAATACAAGATGGCCCTCACAATGTGCACTTTTCTTTTGATATGTAACCAAACATAATTTCAACAAGCCACTGCACACACATGCATGTGCACACACTCACATGCATGCATGCATACGCACACGCCATACACACATGCAAGCACACACACACGTGCACTCGCCTACACACCGCAACACAACACACATGCACAAGCATACACACACACAAACACACACATGCACCCACACTCACACCCATACACACACTCTCAGACCCACACCCACACCTACACACACACACACAGCTCTAGACATACTGTTTTCTCGAAAATAACCATGTCATACTGTATATCTATAGATGTGCCTATGTGACACACACTTGCATGAAAATTTTTAGGAAAACAAACTAAAACTGATCTTGCTGGAACTGGGTAATGCCAGGTCAAATAGCTAAGTGCAAAGTCCAAACCCCTTATAGTAATAATGCCATGATAAAGATGCATCTAGCAATGCCACTCAGAATTTTTTCTTATCTGGTAACTAAATGGATGTTTCTGTCCAAACCGTAACTTCTATCAAGCGATAACTAACAAGGCAACCATCAAACCCAATGTCTCTATTTAGGCCTCTGCTTCTAATTCCTTTTCCTATTACCACTAAAGGTGTTTGGCTGAAAAATATATAAAATATATAGTTTAGTGGTTGACACTAACTTGGATCGCAATATGGATCTTGGACCCTTTGGGCTGAGATCCAAAATCCAGTTGAAATTGGATAAATAAGCTTTTAAAATTTTATAATAATATTAATAAGATATTATATATATATATATATATTTAAGAGTTTTATTTTGGAGAGTCTTTTATTTCCTTATGGAAATAAAAGACTTACTATTTTGATAAGGACGTTCCCCTTTATGAGGAGTCCTTTTCATTTTATAAATTAAGGGTGAGCTTCTCTCTCTCTCTCTATCACGATTTGAGAGAGAGAGAGAGGTGGCTGCAGGCCAGAGTGTTCTATCTCTCCTTCAAGGATTCCTTCCTTCTTTTCTTCACGAATCAGCAAGGTACGGATTCTTCTCTGATTCCAATGGACGAGGGGCTAAGCATGGGTCGAACCACATCGGATTAAGAAAGCTAATACTGAAATCAAACCTATCTTAATAGGGTTTTCGGTTTCAGCAGGCTAGGGAAAATCACAGCCTATATTGGATTTGGGTTTCACAACAGTTTCCTGAACCCATTATAACTGTGATCGAGATGATTTTTTTTTCAGCCTATATATATGTGCTGTTAGTTTTATGCTGCTGATTTTTTTATTTTCTGTAAGCCACTAAATAGATTTGCATTGATTAATTTGCTTAATTCCGGTCTGAATGGGCAGTCCTTATAGGTAACGTCAGGCCCAGGAAAAAATATATAATATTTTGCTTTGTGTATGTTTGATTTCTGTTGGGTCCTTATGTTAAGCCCAAAGAATTTGTCCAAAGATCAGATTTGTGGAAGGAGACCCATTAGAAAGCAAGCCTTTGGTTTATCGCATGTTCTGGCAGAAAACTACGTTTAACATATGTTTGTTTTGAGAAATAATTAGATAAACAGGCTGGCCATGTTCAGATTTAGTTTTCTTGAAATCTGCCTTCTTTACTTTGATTTAGATTAATCTTTGTTATGAATAAACATTACGCAGACTTGTACCATGCTTTGATGTTGTACAGCTCCTTTTGATTTTGTGTTCTGTCATGCCCAATGCATGGGGGACTGGGTGTATTGTAAGAATCAGGCATGCTGTTGGTGCTTTGGATTAACTGACAGCTTAAATAAAATTCAGCTTCTCTTATTTTGATAAATCTGATTATTAATTGGAACCTTTATTAAGTATGGTCTTAAATAAGGATTTTTCTAAATTAAGCCTAAGTTTCTGTTGATTCAAAAGTCCGTTTTCTTTTGACTGAATAAAGTTTGGCTCCTATATGGCTAATCAAATCTGATTTTTTTTAGAGGATTAGACAAATCAGATTTTTGTTTCATCATGCTAATTCTGAACCGGTTGATGTGATCCTAGAGCTGTTGCATGGATCAGACTGCATGTTCATTCACAAGTGCAATTCGTTAATGTATATTGGAATCAGGGATTCTTAAAGAAATAAAAATCTGAACTTTCATGAAAAGTACAAAACTGTTTTTGCTTGAACTTAAGCAATCAAGCTACAAATTTTATGCAAAAAATCTGGTTTGGAAATTGATTTGAAACCTGAATTTTTCTTAGGATGCCTAAAAATCTCATTTCCATTAGAAATTGTGAAAAATGATCTGTTTTGAATATTTAGTCAAATATGAAGTTAATAGATGTTGAATCTGGTCGGTTAGAGAAATTTGGATTTTTCGGCTGATATGAAAAATCTGATTTGTTTGTTACAATATGCATTCATTTATTAGCCATGAATATGCATTGGTGTTGTGTACCATGAACACAAATTGGTATTTCTATCTTCATGTGTGATTGTGATTCACCTAAATTCTTGCAATGTCATTTAATTACATTAAATTGTGTAGTGGTTAAGTGTGAACTTATATTGGGCCTTTGGAGGTCAGATGTTTGTGTTATTCTTTAAGTGACAAACTTTGAATGCATTACAATACTATTTTATATTGCTTTTGAACTAATTAAATTGACAGGACACTGGCTCAAATTTGTTAATGCATGTTGATTTGCAAAATTGTTCTTGTGTAAAGAACCCTTAATTGATTAAAAATGATAAAAAAAACAAAAAATGTAATAATTGTTCTTCCTTGGTGGCCTTTTGAAAGGGTGAAAACCTCGAATGCCAGTCATGGGGCATCATGATAATACTAATCACTGTGTGCATTATTTTTCTCGAGAACCTGATGAGTAGTTAGTATTCCCGGCCACAGTTGTAAGAAACTCTCGCCACTTTGCCTAGGGGTAATGTTGTTTGACTCAGCTGCAGTTATTGGTATACCGAGAAAGTGACATCAATGGATGTTAATTTCCTTGTTGTCCTGACATTAGGTGTTGATTCTTAATGTTTCGATTGATGGTGTTGATTTTTAACGTCGATCGAGGAACATGTGTGGGATTTAGTTAATAAAATTCAAATTGTGTGTTAAGATACTACTGAAAACTGCCTTGAACCTCGAGAATTTGGTCTGTTTTGAGTGTCTGCAGGTTTTATATAAGTGATAACTTAATTGTGTGCATTAAGCAGAGATATGCATACAAAAGTAATACTTGATAATTGTACTTAAAAAGTCATTCATGCATGTCGCATTGGTTTATACATCCCTAAATATTTAATTTAGCAAAAGATGATTGTTTGTTTTTACGTGAATTGCTTATATTGTAAGCAGGTTCTGATTATGTGATGTTTGTAGAGTCCTCTTAAACTTATGTTTGATTTGAGTTATCTTAATTTCCTTACTGTTGAATTTTGATAGGGTCTCGTACGAGAACTTCGATTCTTACCTCGTTTTTAAAAACCTTTTTTCAGGTACTGAGGGTCGGTGATAGAGGGACCGGCTTGCTGGAGGGGATTGAGGATTATGTTTTTGGTGGACCGGATTCTGACGGTTTTCGTAGTTGTGGTTTTTGAGGAACTTATTGAACCCTAAATGAGGACTATTCTATTAAATTAAATTCAATTTAATTTAAATTCATGGTTAGATTTATTATATGTGCGGGATGTTTGTTGGGTTGTGTATATTAAATATGTAATGTGCCCCGGGTCCCTGAGATACCTTTTCGCAATGTTTTAAAATTATTTATTTGCTTTAAAAAAAATCCACAAAATTTTTGGTTAGTTTGGGGTCATTACAAAAGGTAATAGGCAAAAACTATTGTACCTACAGAAATTTTCGTGTTGGTGTTGGATGCATCGGCGTTGGAATTAGGACACAAACTGGTAGGAAGATCCGGATCCATAATTGTCAAGTACTTCGATTGGAGTCCGTTGGACTCAAGAGGATCGAACTTGTTGTTCCTCGACCTTGGGGACTATGGGTGACGTGTCCTAGGGTCTGAACCCTGGTTGACACAATGGAGAAGATGTCAGAGGTTTCTTGTTGTGGCGAACGATGCCGGACAAGCAAAACATGGTGAATAAGGTAGGTGCGGTTTTGGCTCAGTAAATGGTTCGGGTATGACACGGGGTCCAAAACGTGTAAGACCAGGCCCAAAGGTTTTAGGGAGGCCTACGGACGTGTAAGAGGGTCTAAGGCAGTTGATGGACAGGTGTATAGGCTGTTGAAGGTCCATGGCTACCAGATTAGGCTTCTCGGGTAGGCCGGTCTTACAGTAGGGGTCGATTTCGGGTTTCACGTTCTGAAAAATAGGTGAGGGCTAGGTAAAGACTGAGATTCGTATATGAAGGTCACTTACGAGTCTATAGTAGGTTGGGAGAGTGTAATGAGATATTGCGGAAATATAAAGAGTGCATACAAGCACATACAACAATGAATAAAAGAGAAAATATCACAAGTCCACGAAGGGACAATACAAGCACAAGCCTTTAAGAAGGCAACAATATACAAAGCCTCTTATTGAAAAGAGAGAGGAGCTCTCCAAGATAAAAATACACAAGGGGATCACCCCTATTTATACAAGAGAAGGAGGAGGAAAAAGGAGGGCCAAAGGGCCTCAAAAGGAGAGCCAAAAGGGGGCTCCCATAGAGTCGTTGGGAGCCCCCAACGGTCACATTTGTGACCGTTGGGGGCTCCAACGACTTCTATGTTGGAGCCCCTTTTGGTCCTCAAAAATAATAAAAAAAGAAATAAAAAAATAAATAATAAAAATTACATTTGATCAAAAAGGAAAAAATAGTTGTTTTCAAAAACAACTGTGAAATTACAAAAATACCCCTATCGGGTATTGATGTAATAAACAGAATATATATATATATATATATATATATATATATATATATATATATATATATATATATATATATAATAGGTACATTTTAACACCCCCCCTCAAACTTTACGGGGGAAGGACGGAAAGTTTGCCGAGAAGAAACATGAACCGAGGAGCTGGAAGAGCTTTAGTGAAGAAGTCTGTCAACTGATATTCTGAAGTGACATATGGCAGAGCAATAGTTCCTCGTAAAAATTCGTCACGAACATAGTGGCAATCCATTTCGATATGCTTCGTACGTTCATGAAAAGTATGATTGCTTGCGATATAGATGGCACTCTTATTGTCGCAACACAGCTTGGAGGCTTCAGTAATATCAACTCCCATATCTTTAAGCAAACTGCGAAGCCATACAAGTTCCATTGTTGTGGTTGCCATTGCCCGGCACTCAGCTTCAGTGGATGATAGTGAAACTTTCTGCTGCTTCTTGCATCGCCAGGCAATCAATGAGTCCCCTAAAAAGACACAAAAACCAGTAGTTGAGACTCGATCATTGGGATTACCTCCTCAATCTGCATCAGTATAAGCAAGAAGATTCAAAGGGGAAGAGGAGGATAGAAATAGCCCTTTATTGATGGTATTCCGAATGTAGCGAATGATTCGGAGAACCGCACTCATATGCACGGTTGTAGGAGCATGCTGAAATTGACTGACTGAGTGAACCGCATGAGTGATATCTGGTCTGGTGATGGTTAAATATGTAAGAGACCCAATGAGTTGTCGGTACGGTGTAGGATCTTCCAGAAGAACCCCATCTTCTAACCGTAACTTGGCATTAATAACCTCGGGAGTCTCTACCTTCTTATCATCAGAAATCCCAGACTTAGAACATATATCTGCAGCAAGCTTCATCTGTGACAAAATATATCCTCTAGGAGAATATGCAACCTCAATTCCAAGAAAATATCTGAGAAAACCTAAATCAGACATATCAAAATTATCTTTTAACATATTTTTAACATTAATAATACTACTTTGATCATTTCCAGTGATAATCATATCATCAACATAAAGCAACAAAATTACGATACTAGAACCTGCATTTTTAACAAAAAGAGCAGTGTCAGTATAACAAGAATGAAATCCTAATTTTATCATGATATCACTAAAACGATCATACCAAGCCTTAGGAGCTTGTTTAAGACCATATAATGCCTTTAAAAGTCGAAGTGTTTGACCTTGCTTAATATTTATTCCGGGTGGTGGATCCATATAAACTTCTTCACTTAAACTTCCATTTAAAAAAGCATTTTTTACGTCAAGTTGATAAATAGGCCATTTTTTGGTTGATGCGACAGCTATTAAGGTTCTGACACTTGTCATACGAGCTACGGGGGCGAATGTTTCTTCGTAATCAATACCATATTCTTGGGAGTATCCCTTAGCAACCAATCTTGCTTTATATCGTTCCAACGAGCCATCGCTTTTAGTTTTAACTTTGAAGACCCAACGACAACCAATAGGTTTTTTGTGTGAGGGTAGATCAACTACTTCCCAAGTATTGGCCTTTTTTAAAGCATTTAGTTCAACTTGCATTGCTTCAACCCAATGAGGTATAGATTTAGCTTGATTATAGTGGGTTGGTTCAAAATAAGAGTGTAGAGTTATCAAACATGCCCGATAGTTGGGAGTTAAAGAGTCATAGGAGACAAACCTATTTGGGGGTATTGATATTCTAGAAGAATGCCTAACTTGTGGTTCCTCAATGGATTCGGAAATTTGAGAGTATTTTTCGAGGGCACTAATAGGTTTTTCTTGATTTCTTCTTGAGTAAACATTTATATTGGCATTGCTATCATGAACATTTGTATTTGAATTATTATCATTTGAGAGTGTTATGTCAAGAGGGGATACCTCGTGAGTGTCATCTATGTTTTCAAGAGAATCTTCTTGTATGTCATCAATAAGATCATATAAGAATACATAATCAATTTCATTTGTTTCTTCTATTTTATCAAAACTGTTTTCTTCTTCGAGAAATGTTACATCTTTTGAAACATATAGTTTATCATTCTTAAAATCATAACATCTATACCCTTTTTGATTTTCACCATATCCAAAAAATACACATTCAATTGCTTTGGGAGATAACTTATCCCTTTTATGTAGTAGGACAAAACATTTGCAACCAAAAATACGAAGTCGATTAAAATCGGGTGAAAACTTAAAGAGTTTCTCATAAGGAGAAGCATTTTTTAACTTAGAAGAGGGCGTTCTATTGATTAGATAGGTTGAGGTAAGAACGGCTACCGCCCAAAAATTTTTTGGAATATTTCTAGACACAAGCAATGTTCTAGCGGTTTCTATAATGTGCCTATGTTTCCTTTCCGCTAGGCCATTTTGTTGAGGAGTCCTAGGACATGACTTTTGATGACAAATGCCATTTTAGCTTAAATAGTTTTGGAATTCGTGAGATAAGTATTCACCACCGGAATCGGATCTTAAAATAGATATGCTACTTTGAAATTGATTTTGAACCTTTTTATGAAAATCTTTAAAGAAAGTAAATACTTCCGACTTATGACTAAGGAAATAAATCCAAACATACCGAGTAAAGTCATCAACAAACGTAACATAATATGAATAACCCCCTTTAGACATAACCGGAGAAGGACCCCAAACATCCGAATGCACCAATTCAAAAGGCCTTGATGAGAAAAAAGATCTAGTTGGAAAAGGAATAGACTTCATTTTTCCAAAAATGCAATCTTTGCAATTAATTTCTTTTTCCTTACAAAATTTGTTTCCAAAAGGAAAGAGATACATTTTGGAATAACTTGGATGACCAAGTCTTTTATGCCAAGTTTCCATATTTTTTTCTTGGACATAAGAACAAAAAAAGTTTGTAGGGAGATCAAGATGGTCCATATAATAGAGGTCTCCCTTTCTATGGCCTTGCCCAATCCGCTTCCCGGACCGGAGATCCTGCACAAAGCAACCATTAGATGAGAAAGATATTTCACATCCATGGTCGGCAATTTGAGAAACCGAAAAAAGGTTTAAATTTAATTTGGGAACTCTTACTTTTGGAACACAAAAATTTTGAGAATCTTTAAAAGAGCCAATACTTGAAATTTTCAAAAAAGTTCCATCGGTCGTTGAGACACAAGAGTCCTTTGAATTGATGCAAACATCACTAAGTGCATTCTCATGAGGGGTCATATGAAAAGAAGCTCCGGAATCAAGGATCCAAGAATACGTACCGGGTGATGATGTCGAAGCAATGGCCGCACCCGATGTGGAGGAAGAAACTTTAAGCATTTGTTGGAGAGCCATAGATATTTGTCCAAGAGTTTCTTTAATGTCATTGTTTTTGCCTTCATCTTCTTTGGAGGTGGTTTCTTCAAGAGAGACTACTTTAGGCTTGAAGGCTCCCATAAGCTTTGGACAAACGGGTCTAATGTGACCCGGCTCATTGCAATAATGACAAACAATCATTTTTCTTCCTCCATTGTAGTTCCCTTGTTTCCCAAAATGAGGAGGCTTATAGGTTCTAACATTGTTACCCGGTTTGGATACGGCAAGGACTTCATCAACATGCTTACTCATGCCAAGCCTTGTCTCCTCTTGAGTGATTTCGGCAATAGCATCCTCAATAGGAGGAAAAATAGATCTATGGAGAAGTGAGGATCTCACTTGCTCAAATTCGGGGCGTAGCCCAAAAAGAAATTGAAACAATCGCTCTTGTTCCATTTGTTTTTGTCTTAAATCAACATCTTCCATAGAAACCCACTTTGGCTCTAAAAGAGCCAATTCATCCCATAGTGGGTTAAGGGCACTATAGTAGTCTTGAATGCTAGAATCACCTTGCTTGGTGGTTCTAACTTTTTCTTGCAAGAAGTATGCTCTTGCAAGATCCTTTTGGGTATACATACCCCTCATAAAGGACCAAGCCTCATTGGCTCGACAAAATTTAGCTATATTAGCACATACCTTAAGTTCCACATTGTTCATAAACCACGCAAGGATTTTTGCGTGATTGCTTTCCCAATCTTCTACTTCCTTTTGATGATTTTCAATGGCCTTGAGACGAGCATCTCCCTCAAGAGCTTTTTCTTGATCTTCTTCCATTTTTGTGAGCATAAGCTTCGGTTCCGGAACGGTCCCCATGACATAACCCCAAAGCTTCTTCCCTTTGAGATTATTCTCCATTGCCGATGCCCACATCATATAGTTCTTTCCATTGAGTTTGAAAGAAAGATCAATCTTTGTCTCCATGATGTTGCCAAGAAGTGAGAAGATGTCCACCAAAATAAGAGATACACGAACCACACCTTTCCTTCAAGAATCGAGTGGCTCTGATACCATGTAATGAGATATTGCGGAAATATAAAGAGTGCATACAAGCACATACAACAATGAATAAAAGAGAAAATATCACAAGTCCACGAAGGGACAATACAAGCACAAGCCTTTAAGAAGGCAACAATATACAAAGCTTCTTATTGAAAAGAGAGAGGAGCTCTCCAAGATAAAAATACACAAGGGGATCACCCCTATTTATACAAGAGAAGGAGGAGGAAAAAGGAGGGCCAAAGGGCCTCAAAAGGAGAGCCAAAAGGGGGCTCCCATAGAGTCGTTGGGAGCCCCCAACGGTCACATTTGTGACCGTTGGGGGCTCCAACGACTTCTATGTTGGAGCCCCTTTTGGTCCTCAAAAATAATAAAAAAAGAAATAAAAAAATAAATAATAAAAATTACATTTGATCAAAAAGGAAAAAATAGTTGTTTTCAAAAACAATTGTGAAATTACAAAAATACCCCTATCGGGTATTGATGTAATAAACAGAATATATATATATATATATATATATATATATATATATATGTATATATATATATAATAGGTACATTTTAACAGAGAGTGCCTCCCACGATCTAGTACGCAGGCACACGATCTGCAATGCAACAACACCAGTGGCTTGCCGGAGAAGCAGGACCGCACGGCTCGGGATGCAGAATGAACTTGGGCTCTCTAGAATAAATGACCCACCAGCCTTGGTGGTCCGTTCCAAACATGAACTAGGGAGAAGAAGAAAGAGGAGAGAGAAAGAGAAAGAGACGTCTAGGGAAAGACACTCATGGAGGGGGAGGACAACTAGGAGCCTAGGAGAGAGAGAGAGAGAGAGAGAGAGAGAATCAAATCACCAAATTTTATAACTTCTCCAAAAGGGATCCCAGAACATTATTTATATTGTATGGTCGGGGTCGGGGTCCAACTCTGATCAAAAAAGTAAAATTTAACCAATAAACCCCATACACCCTCTAACTGCCAAAACAGGGTTCTAACTGACAATCAAAATTATACTATAGAGGGGGTCAGTTAGACTGACTGGGGTCCCTCCCTAACCAAATCATAATTACTACAAATAATAAAGCATAAAAGGGAATATGCATAAGTTGGACCCCTTACATCAAAATACAAAGTAGAAGGAGAAGGGGGGGGGGGGGGGTCCCGCCCTTTTTCTGGAAAGTAGGGGGCACCCCGCACTTTCCTTTTCTCTTTTCCTTTTTTCTTCCTCCCAAAAATTGTCGCACCTTGTGGGCCCTATTGTGCTTCCTCTCCTTCAAGCTAGTTGGGGCATGTGTCTCTTAACTTTTCTCCATAAAGAGACCCTACCTTAGCAGCCACATGACTCGATTGGGCCCCGCTTTGACTTGGGCAGACCCCTTGCATGGGTGAGCTGGCGTGTGCATCCTGGAGCCCCGGATCCAACTCTCTTCTTGGATTTTGGTCTGTAACAGCTCCACCATGCTCCGATTCACCGTGCCCCAGGGTCCAAAATTTGTGAACCTCCTTTTCAAGCCAAATTCCCACTCCCGTGTCACTGACTCCTTTCCACCATGCTCTCATTTAACGAA
Organism: Nuphar pumila; assembly: GCF_984573655.1. NCBI lineage: Eukaryota > Viridiplantae > Streptophyta > Magnoliopsida > Nymphaeales > Nymphaeaceae > Nuphar > Nuphar pumila. The sequence continues at coordinate 23,076,820 of NC_143252.1, read as the reverse complement.
GTGCTTTTGCATCATTTGATCATATTTCTGGAGTCGCTTGATCTTCATTATTGCAGTGGACTGGGACTCACGGTCTTCGTCATAGGGCACATCCACATCCGTCGAAGGCTCACTGATCATGCATAATTTTTATGCATATTATATATAATTCATGTGCATGATTATATATGAAACAAGGCTAAAATACCCATGTTTAATCGAGTTTTGGCATGACACTTCGTATTTTTCAAAAAGAGAACCCATTTGAGTGTTTTTGAAAATTAAAAATTTTTAACAGCCTTTTTGAAAATGGGTGTCTTCTGAATTTATTAAAAATTGGTGGTGTTTTTAAAAAAAAAAATTAACCTCACTAACCCTAGATTAAGTTATAAATAATCTCATTAGAAGAGGTGAGGGACGTCTTCCACATTAGGATTCACGCCCCTCACATCCTCTCTCTTCAACAACTGGTTCTCTACCCTCTTTCTTTTTCTTCCTCTTCTTCTTCTTCTTCTTCTTTTCTTCCTCTTCGTCATCGGCTTCCTCTTCTCCTCATCATCGGAGGGTGGTGGTACGCGTGCGATTTCATCGGAAGACTGCTCTTCTTCTCAATCCCTCCATCAGAAGCGACCGCAAGATACATTTCTTCTCCCTCGTTTCTCTATTTTTTATGCACTTAGTTAGGTTTTCTGATTTCTTTTTCTTAAGGCATAATCTTGCGTTTATCATTGCATATAGCATAATCCGTTATTTTCTGTAGTTTAAATTTAATTTTTTTTATCAAATACATGAAATCATATTCAGCATAGCATATTGCATAGGTTGCATATAGTTTAGAGTAAAACGTACTTGCAGTCAGCATATGGTTAGTTGTTTGATTTTTTTTATTGTCGTGTCATTTATATTTTTTTTAGAAGGCACGCAGGCTGCAGATCAATCTGCACTAATCATATACCAGATCTGTCATCATTGACAGATCATGACAGATCTGGTCAGATTTCTGTACGCAATATCAAGCCCAGCCAACAGGCTAACCTGATCAGACACAGCGCTGGCTGATCTGAGTTAAAGAAAAAAAAATTTATATGTCATGTGCATCTGCCGATCTTCATGAGTTTTATTTACTGATCCAGTGATCTGATCTGTCGTCACCGTCGACCAGATCAGATCACGTTGATATCGCCGACCAGCGTGATCTGCTCGTGTAGCTTCAGTCGACCAGCATCATCAGCATGAGCATATTACCTCAATCCAGCAAAGATCAATCTGAGTGTTTGATACCCATTATTCTGTAGTCAAACTGACCTGCTTGCAGTCGGACATACAGTCGGTTCCCAGCCTGTGAAGTTCTTTTTATTGTTGGAACCGATTTGCAGGTGGGTCGTACTCAATTTGGAATTTAATCAAACCTAATCTGACCAGCAATCTGCTGCCAGGTTAGGCTGATTAAACTCGATTCAATCTAACCAGGACTGCCAGCATTGGAAGACCAGACTTACAATTCTATTTTGTTCAGACCCCTGGCTGAATGCAATAGCAAGTCAAATCTACGTTAGTTTGATCAGAATACATCAGCGCAGATTCAGGACAGATTGGATCCGGCTAGTGTCAAAATGACAATCGGCAATTGTTGGCCTGTATGCTTTTGTTTTCTGCATGTAACCTGTGCCCCTTTTGCGTTAATTCATGTTGTTCGGTTTTTTTTTTTAGCATTGCATCGCATGATACGCTGTTTCGATTCTTGTTAGTTGGATTAGTTAATGCATCATTGCATATTAGTTTGTTACAAGTTAGTTAGATTGTAACATTCATTTAGTTTTAGTTTTTTTGGTTCTTGGTTATTTATATACTAACATTAGTTTTAAAAAATAGTTCACTGCTTTTGTTTCGTGTTTTTGTATTCTTTTGTATTTTGCAGGTGGGTTCACTTTGGGGGATAGAAGCGCAATATCGAAGAGCCGTGCACATTTTACGAGAAGGCCAAATCGGGAGGAAAAGAAACCCTGCAATTTTTACTTTTCTTTATTTTATTTTTTGGGGCTAGAGGGCTATTTATTTTAAATTTGATTGTAATAAGGCTTGTTTATTTTTGAGCCCTCCAAAGAGGATAGTACATTTCATTTATTTAATTATTTTTATTCAAAACAATAAAGATTGTTCCCTGTGTTCGACCTGGATTTCGTCACTAGTATGAGCCAGAATTTAAAATTTGGTGCACGGTTTACACAAATAATTTTTATTGAAAATTTTCTTTTAAAAATACTTTTCTAAAAAGTTGCATCACTCACCATGGAAGGGTTTGAGGTGAGATACATAAAAACAAGGTGAATCTTAACCTCTCTAGGGAGTGTCAGACGGTAGGCTAGCTTCCCTACATGCTAGTCCACCCGGTACAGATTGTAGTACTTTGGCAGGAGCTTGTGATAATCCTGGACCAAGAGAATCTTTTGACCTATAGGCCTTCGCTTCAACCCATGACTCACCAATTCTATGGCAACCAATCCAACAAAATACTCTTATGGCAATATGATGAAATGAGTGTATGGGGAAAACCTACCCATCACGGTCATGATGACCTCTTTCCGCTCACAAAAGGCTAATGCTTCCACGAAGTCCATAGAAATGTCTTGCCATGCTCGCTCGGAGATCGACAAAAGTTGTAGAAACCCAGGTGGTTTCATCGCCTCATACTTGTTGGCCTGATAGACCATGCATTTACGCACATACTCGCAGACATATCCCTTCATGCTCGACCAATGAAAGAGGACCTTCAACCTCCGATAAGTCTTGGACACACCTCACTCGGAGTGTCATGTACCTCGTGCAAAAGACCTCAGATTACATCGCTCTCCGGCATCAAATAGATGTGTCCTTTATAGAACATGACCTCACCTCTAACCGTGTAGTTAGGGTGACTTTTCGGGTTCTTACCCAACTCACACACCACTTTTTGGATTCCACTATGGCCTGTTTGAGCGTTATATGCCTTGCTTCATACATTGCATTCAATAGTGGTGAGTGTCTGCGAATTCAGTGCAACTTCGAGTTGACAAAAAAGTGAATCGACCGCTTTGTTCTCCATGCCCTTCATGTATTGGATCCCGAAGTCATATCCGATGAGATTCGTGACCCACCTTTGCTAGCTAACAGGGATGATATGTTGCCCCAACAAGTACTTGAGGTTTTGATGGCGGTCTACACGATTTGTGGCTTGGGCCACTCTCATATCATATCAATCTTGTCTGGATCGGCTCAGACTCCTTGACTGAAAACCATATAGCCGGGAATCTTATGGGCTTGAGACCTCCTAGGTGGCAGCCCATGTGGCTCATCAACCACATCAGAAAATTCAGTCAACGACATAGCCAATTCGATAGGGATGTCCATGGGAATCGGAGCGGTTTTCAGCTCCACCGCTTGGGCAATGAGCAAGTAGGCACATTGAGCATCATGCAACTTCAAAACCCCTCTTGGGGGCACTTTCTCCATTGTAGGGGGTTTAATCGCAGCAAGTACCACATCCCCTTCGTCCTTATGGAACGACATCTCCATCACAGAGAAATCCCATGCTACTTCTCCCAACAACCGTAGCCAAGACAAACCACGGACCACATCCACACCATAGATAGGTAGGACGTATAGATCCACAACAAACTCAACTTCTTGGAGCAGCAAACTCACACAGGGACAGACCTCCACATACTTGAGGTTCGTTCTGTTCCCAACCATTACATAAAAAATGAGATGCTCTTTGAATTTGCATCCGATTTTCCGAACTACACTCCTTAGTTGTCATAGGCGCTAGGCGGAGCCTAGGTGATGAGTCCCTAAAAAGGCCTAAGAGAGGCCTAGGCGGTACCATAAATAAAAAAATTTAAAAACATAATAAAAAACATGTATACAACATAAAATCAATCAACAATAAGCAATAGACAAATAATATGTCGTTGAACAGTGTAAAGCAATTACATTACATAACCTTAACCTGCTCAAACAAATTAAGAATAAATTGACAATTTGAATAAACAAACCATACAACTAAAAATGTGAATGAACCGTACACAAAAAATAAAATCATGTATAGAAAAAAACTAACAACAATAATAGACATAATACAAGCAATAGATAAATAATGTTTTTTTCTTCTTCTCAACAATAGACATAATACAAGCCATAGACAAATAATGTGTTATCTTCTTCTCGACAATAGACATAATACAAGCAATAGACAAATAACATGACTTATCCTTCTTCTTCTTCTTCTCCTCCTCCTCGAAGAAGAAAACAAACGTCTTAAAAAAAATCTTTAAAAAAAAAAGCCTAGGCGATCCCAGCCTAGGTAGCAATATAGGGCCCCACCGCTCAAACCTTGTCGCCCATGCGGTGGGGTTGCACCTAGGTCACTTATACCGCCTAGGCAGCGCCTTTGACAACTAAGCTACACTCTCACGAATGAGGTTGTGGGTGATCCCCATATTAAGAACATTCACCTCTTAGGTGCTTATGAAGTTGTGCACCTGCATAGAGTTGGGCGTAGGTATGCCCGAGAGTGCATGATAGGAGAAGTCGTGGCTTTCTCGTTTGGTGATTCATCATCCAGTGGCTCATCATCCTCAGAATCGGTCTCTACCACTTGGAAGATGTGGTAGCGCTTGCATGTATGACCCTTGAACCACTTTTCATTGCACTTGAAGCAAAGACCCTTCTTTATACGCTCTTCACATTGTGCATATGTGATCGACTCCACCTTAGGGGTTGACGTGACCTCTTTAGGTGCGCTCAGCTTGGAAGGCCCACCCGAACAACATTTGCAGGAATCGGTTGGCTGATTCAGCCTCCGCATTGCTTGGAGACACCTTTACTTTTCTCATGGAGCTTGGTAAACCTATAGGCCTCCTATGGACTCCTTATGGTTGCAGCTAGGACCTCGATAGGAAGGTCTTATCGCAGTCCATCAACATAGGAGTTGAGCAAGGTCGCATCGTCAACAAGGGGCAAAAGCGTGTAAAGGTTCTCAAACTTGGCTTGGTATTCGTCCAAGCTACCCTATTGCTTGAGGTTTTTGATCTCCACGTGGGGGTTAACCAACACCGCGGGCCCAAACCTCTTCATGATCTTCTCAATGAAATCAGCCCAAGAGGGCTTCCTATGTACGATGTCTAACCACTCGTACCATAGAAGGGTTCCACCTTCTAGGCGGGTGACCGCTTCAGCAACTCGTGCCTCTTGGAGCACGTTATGACAAGTGAAGAAGTGCTTGAGTTTAAACACTCACTGGAAGATGTTCTCACAGGAAAAAGGGGAGACATTAAAGTGAGGTTTTATACCCATGTTGCACACGTAGTCATGCGGCGGCTCCCCAAGGATGGATTCGTTCGAGTCCCCCATATGGCCATTGTTGAATGTAAAGCCCTGGTTGGTAGCTTGCTTCGACATGTGAAGAGTGTCCAAACGGTCCACTAGGGCTGCTACAACCCCCTCAATCCGCTCTAAGCAGTTGGTTTCTTCCATGCTCTCTTGTTGTTGCCGAAAAAGTTTGACTTCAGTTTGCTTGGCGATCGTCCAAGCTTGTTCAACATGCTGGCGAATCTCCTCATTCTTGTCCACATGGGAAGGTTGAGATCTCTCCATAGTATGAAATCGGCTCTAATACCAATTTGTTGTACCCACAAAATTTTTTTTGTTGGTGCTGGGTGCATCGGCATTGGAATCAGGAGATGGACTGGCAGGAAGATCCAGATCCGTAACTGTCAGGTACTTCAATCAGAGTTCGGTGGGATCAAAAGGATCGAACATGTTGTTCCTCAGCCTTGAGGCTTGTGGGTGACATGTCCTAGGGTTTGAACCCTGGTTGACATGATGGGAAAGAGGCCGAAGGTTCCTCATTGTGGCGAACGAGATGGGACAGGTGAAACAGGGCGAATCGAGTAATGGGGTAGGTGCGGTTTTGTCTCAGGAGATGGTTTGGATATGCCACAGGGTCCAAAACATGTAGGACCAGTTCCATAGGTTCTAAGGAGGCCTAAGGATGTGTGAGAGGGTCTGGGACAGTTGTTGCACAAGGGTATAGGCTGTTGACAGTTCGAGGTTATTGGATTAAGCTTATCGAGTACGTCGGTCTAACAGTAGGGGTCGGTTTCGGGTTTCAGGTTCTGGAAAATAGGTGGGGGCTAGGTAAGGGTTGAGATTCGTATATGGTCACTTACAAGTCTACAACAGGCTGGGAGAGTGCCTCCCACACTATAGTACGCAAGCATGCGATCTGCAATGCAACAACGTCAATGGCTTGTCGGAGAAGTAGGACCACGCGACCCAGGCACTGGATGAACTTGGGCTCTTCGGAATGAATGAATGACCAGCCTTGGTGGTCTGTTCCAGATGTGAACCAGGGAGAAGAAGAGAGAGAGGAGAGAGAAAGAGAAGAGAAAGAAGAAGAGAGAGACATTCAAGGAAAGACGCCCAAGGGGAGAGGGAGAGGGGGGACGGCTAGGGGAGAGAGAGAATCAAAACACCAAAATTCATAACTTCTCCAAAAGGGATCCCAGGCCATTATTTATAATGTATGGTATGGGTCTGGGTCCAACTCTGGTCCAAAAAGTAAAATCTAATGCACAAACCCCATACACCCTCTAACTACCAAAATAGGGTCCTAACTGGCAGTCAAAACTAGACTAGAGAGAAAGTCAGTTATACTAACTGGGGTCTCTTCCTAACCAAATCCTAATTACTTAAACTTAATTACTAAAAGCAATAAAACATAAAAGGAAATATACCTAAGCTGGACCCCTTGCATCAAAATAAAAAGTACGAGAGGGGGGCGTCCCACCCTTTTCTGGAAAGTAGAGGACACCCCCTCCCCCCCCCCCACTTTCCTTTTCTCTTTTCCTTTTTATTCCTCCTTCAAAAAAAAGATCCCACCTTGTGGGCCCTATTGTGCTTCCCCTCCTTTAAGCTGGTTGGGACATGTCCCTTGACTTTTCTCCATGGAGAGACCCCACCTCAGCAGCCATATCACCCGATTGGGCCCAGCTTTGAGTTGGCTGCTCCCCTTGCCTGGGTGAGGTGGCGTGTGGATCCTGAAGCCTTGGATCCAACACTCCTTCTGGACTAGGGTCTGTAACAAAAAGTCAGTAATAGTATATAACCAAATTCTTCATAACTTTGAATTAACATGTGAAGCTTTAGACCATTGATTTATGTATTCAACATTCCATATCTTAATACATAGGTTATGCCAATGAAACCACACAAAATAGAGAGAAAATGGTACTCTAAAGAGCTGCAAAAAAAATCTCAAATATGTACATCAAAAGAAAAAATTGGAAGCATGTCTACTACCTAAAACAAACATTTAATTGGCTAAAGATAGAGAAATATAAACAAGACAATGGGAAAAAATACACAAAAGAGCATCAAAAGCTTTTGTTTGGGAAAATAATAAATATCATGGTTTTAAAACTCGCAGAGTCAACTCGTTGACTCGGCTCGGCTCGGCCTTCCAACGAGTCAACCCGGCAAGGCAAACTCGGCTTGCCAAGACTCAGGCTTGACTCGGCCTGACTCGGCTTGACTCAGGCGAGTTCTGGGATGTTTGAAATTTGATTTTTTATTTGAGTTGAAACAAACATGGGATGAAGTACGGTTGTTATAGACAGAACATATGTTTTGTCTGTTATGTTCTAAGGGTCTGTCCAATCTTGGACAAGCAATCAGACAGACCCTTAGGGTCTCTTGTGAGTGTGTCCTTAGTGGTCCTTGTGTTGGCTGATTTGGTGGACTGATGTGCTCATTGGATTTGTGGTATGTGTGCTCTTGGATCTTCCCTGTGTGTGTGTAACTTCGTAACATGTACTAGGTATCACTATCATAGCATAATCAACTATAATATTCATCATGTATTATCAGAAGCATAAAATTAAGGAACTAAGTATATGTTGGAAACTGGTAATTGGCCTTGTGGTAGCCAGTAGCTAGAAGTCACTCAAGAGAGGATTCGTAACGTTTCCATAAATTTCTACCAATAAGACAAATGTCAACAGAGCTTCACATAAGTTCGTGATTGCTTGACAATGCACAGAACCATCAAAATACAAAAATCCCGCTAATTCATAAGAAACAACATTAGGAGTCAGTGTTCATAGGGAAAAGAGTTTTAGCTCTATTTGGGAGTGAACAACCAGGATTTTATATGTTGCATCTCTTTCGAGAATTTTTGTCATGCCACTTAATTTCATATTTTTCAACTTACACCATAGTTATTCTTCAACTTACTCCATAGTCCTTTGTCTAAAAAAGAAATTTGAAGGCTATTTAGCAGGCTATCCTAGAGTTTTTTGCTACAGCATTAGTTGCTTTTAATGACCTTTGTTCATTTGTCAAGGATGTACATTTATATATGGTCACATGGACAACAAAAGGGACACATGGCATGCCATTGTTGTTCAATTTTTCATTAAGAATACTGTATAAGGGGGCATGACACAAGGGTAACTGGTAAGTTGGGAATATTCCTGTGAGATAGTCTGGCAGAGATCAGCCTATGCATTTTTCAATGCTACTGCTCTCTATGAATGGTTTAACTAGAAAATGACAAACCCAAGAAGTAATACAAGCAAAAACCAAGCTAATTTAGTTGATGCCAATTGTTATCAGTTCAAAAGCAACCTAAGAAAGAGTCACAACTCTCTCCCAGTTTCAGTGATTGCATGCCTTAACACAACCCAAGGATCTCTTGTTTACTGAAAAACATGGTTTGAGACAAATTATAAATTGTTTTTCTTTTAAAATCAAAAGTTAACAAAACCCGGTCCGAGTCACCGAGTTGACCCGCCGAGTCACGAGTCAATAAAGAACGAGTCGAGTCCCGAGTCACGGGTTTTAAAACCTTGATAAATATTATTAGCTGGTAACATGATGAGGATTCAAGTTAAGGAATGTAGACTGATGAAAAACCAACCTGAGAAGCCAATTCAGCAGTAGGCACTAAAACAACTACTCGAGGGCTACTTGGCAAAGATGTAGCTAAACCTTGGAGTTCTTCTTCCCTGAGTCTCTGTATAACTGGTGAAAGATATGCCAGAGTCTTTCCAGAACCACTTTGTTCAGCGATAATGCAAGTTTTTCCTTCAAAGACAGGTAGATATGACAATGCCTACAATTACAACAAAAGGCATCTGAACATGATTATGGTAGCAAAAATTATTTTGAATAGTTCAAAGAATATGCATTGACATGTTAACAATCCAGCCATGGCAGCTAAGTCACTAAATTATACACTAGAAGCCATATAGACATAGACACAAACAAAACTTTGCAGTAGCCAAATATCCAAGAGAATTCATTTTGCTACTGCTTTAAATCGAAAAAAGTCACCTGAATATGAGAGGGTCGAAGAATACTTAGATCCCTCAGAGCTTTAACCATATCGTCGCTACAGCCCAAACTTTTAAAGGACTTCCTACTGAAAAAATCCCCATCAACAGGAGCCCTCCTGCTCCACATTGAAGGTTTCAATGAATTGTTGTCATCCATCTGAGGGTAACGCCCAGCAGACCATCCTCGCAATGAAGGACCAGTCCTTCGAGCGAAACGTCCCGTCATTTCCATATTCTTCTCATTAGATCCCAGGGAGGCAGATCTATTTTCTGAGAAAGATGCAACATCATATTCTTGATTTCGATATGAATCTTTCACATCTGAAAACTTCTTATATAATTTATTTGAAGCACCTTTTTCCCAGACCACCTTGTCCACTCTTGCCTTAGAATTAGCTTCTGAATCCTTATCTTCATTTGGAAGTGCATTCTGAGAGACCATGTTAACTCTGTGAGTGTCTTTTTGCCTACTTCTGGAGGACCTACTGATAAGTGCTCTTACATTTTCAACCTTCAATCGACTGAAACTTCCAGAAAAACCATCTAAGCGTGGTGTAGTTTTTCTATTGCTTATGTCAGCTGCAAGTGGATTGTCCCCTGTAGTACCAAAAACCACTGCAACCTTAGGCAATCAATATAGAGCAAAAATCAGAACACTTGCAACAAATATGACAAAAACTATTGAAGTTAATGCATCACCACTACCAAAGGAAGTATCCAGTAAAGAAAGTGTCGCTCCTGCCAATAGCTTTCTTTTGTAATACAACAGGAATGACGTATATTCACATTCAAGCTCCACAATCATGTGGATTAAAGCACTGACACATTAGTGGCTGCAATTTCTTGATATACATAATGGATTTTTGTAAAAAAACCATCAAGCAGTCCAAGTTAATATCTTTTTGTACTTGGGTCCTCAAATGGAAATGACAAAGAAGGAAGAAAAAGGTGGAACAAAACATGCATAAAATTGTCTTCTCCTTTCAATTTTTTTTTGTCATTATGTATTTATGACAATACTATGAAAGAAATACTTTCATTGTGTAAGAAATATAAAGATTTAAAGACTACATCATAGATTAGTTGCTCCATAACGCAAATTAAACATATAATACAAACTATCAATAGATTTGACACTAATACATTCAAGAAGCTCTTTGACAATGACATCTGGTTGAGTTCCTCTACCTCCAACACTAATCTATTCATTCTTTCAAACCGTGTGACATAGGTACGGATATGAAGGGTACAACAGGGGAATCTTTAAAAGTCTGAGTAATGGGAATGTCTCTAACACCAATTAGTGTTCATTCTTGCAAACTATGTCACATAGGTACAGGTACGAAAGGTACAACATGGAAAATTATAAAAGTCTGGTCAGGGGGACACACACACACACACATATTAATGTTTAGAGCTTGGATCTTGACCTAAACTTCAATAACATTACACATCATTGGGCTCAAAATGACTCTATGACTACTTTTTGAAGGAGGGAGGCATGAGGCTGATAGAGAGTGCAACCAAGCAGATCAACAACAACACCAATGCTAGAGCAACGATCGATGATGTAGGCAGAGCACATTAGGAGAAGGAGAAAAAGGCTGCAATACATGTCATTTGATACTGGATGATCCCACCATGTGGACATGGCATTGTGAAAGCATGGCAATGTGATAACAACTGTACTAATTTTGGAAAGCCACTGGCTCGGTCAACGGTCGAGGGGTCAAGCCTAGTATAGCCTAGGTTAAACGGGGAAAATAAGCTAATTTGGATATGCATATTGACTATATAAATTGGATTTGGATAAGATCAGGAATCCAAGACATTCAATTTCTGTAATGGGTATGCGTTTGGGATTTAGGTTGAGTAGCTGGAAACAGATTATATCCAGATCACAGTCACAGATATCGCCGATATTTTGAAAATATCGTGATATTAATGCTGTAAATTGGAAAAATGATTTAAAAGGTAAAATATCACGATATTTTCAAAATATCAGAATTTTATATATATATCGATAATATCATCATCGATTGTTGTCTTTTAAAACAGTTAGTGTAAGGGTGTTTTAGGATTTTTTAAAAAAGGGGGATACATATGTCTTTGTAATTTTTTTAATAGGTTGGCTTGGGTAGTATAAAGTTACCTTTTTGATTTGCTGTTCGGGTTACTTATATCATCCTTTAAGAAGAAACGTGAATAAGAAAGAAAGAAAGAAAAAAAGCAAAAGGAAGAAAGAACCAGGCTGTTTTGTGTCATCTCGTTCCAGCCTCTCATTCCAGCCTGCATCTCATCTCGAGTTCCAGCCAGCGTCTCTTCTCGAGTTCCAGCCTCCTCCTTGTTTCAGCCTGCATCAACATGGACAGGGAAATAAAGAAAGAAGAGAAAAAGGAAGGGAAGGAAGGAAGGAAGAGGAAGCGAAAGAAGGAAAGGAAAAAGAGGAAGGGAAAAAAAGAAAGAAAGAAGGAAAGGAAACAACTTTGCTTTACATTTATCTTTTCTTATTTTTTCCCATTTTTTTTTATTTTTTCATTTTTTTAAATCCCGAGATTTTCTAGAGATTTTCCCGAGATTTATTGGAAAACCTATAATATCCCGATATATACCTCGCCAAGATAATAGCCGATACCGATATTTGTGACTATGATCAAGATGCATGGTTGTCTCTGTACAAGAGTATGGGAATGGAGAGCCTTCTAGAGCACCTAGGAAATGGCACAACCAATGTTGTGAAAACCATTGAGGTGTAGCAAAGCGCACCACCAAAATATGAAGCGAGGCATAAAGCTAAGCCTCAAAAGTGTAATTTTAAAACCTAAAAAAACCTTAAAATATCTAAAAATATAAATAAATAAAAGAAATGCTTTAATGATGAAGGTTGCCAATGAGAAATAATAAGGTCTCAAATAAATACCAAAAAATATGAGAATAACATGTAAAAGTAACATTAATGCAACAATTTGATCTATCTAACAGTCAACTACATATACATACACAGTCACATGCATATTTGCAAATAATCAAACAAACTGCAAGTAACAATTTCACATATATGGTTTTCATAAAAACAAACTGAAGAAGAAGAAATAAGCTTAAACAAACTAAACAAATTGACTATATGATTTTTATATACACAGTAAATTAATTGTAGAAATACCCAGTCATTAAGAAGAAGAAGAAGAAGAAAAAGGAGAGAAGAAGAAGAACAAGGGAAGAAGATGAAGAAGACTGGAAGAGGAAGAAGAAAAAGGAGGAAAGAAAAAGAAGGGAAGAAGAAAAAGAAGAAAGAAGAGAAGAAGAATGAGAAGAACAAAAGAAGAAGAAGGAGAAGAAGAAGAGACGAAGAAAGAGCGAGAGAGAGAAGGGTTGGTACGTACCTGTTGGGTGGCTGGTGGGCTCTCCTTCCTTTCAGAGAGAGAGAGGGGCCAGTGCCTAACCCATCAGGTCTCCCTCATTCCTTTTTTTAACGCATTAAATTTAGGTCAAATGGGGGCTTTGACCCCAATTTGACCAAAGAAATATGAGGCTTACGCCTCAAACCTTTTCTGCTATATTTGTGTGCATCAAGGCACAAAGGTCCTCACCTTGAAACAAGGCACACTTTTTGTGCCTTGAGATGCACTTTTCACAACACTGGGCACAACTTTATCCAGTCTCCACTCAATTTAGGGAAAACTTGGGGGCTAAGCAAACCAGCCTTGAGGGACACCTAGCATGCAACATTTTGGACAAAACTCATGCATGGCCATACTTAGCCAAGTCCAAATTTAGCCAGGCTATTTTAGGCCAAGGATTACTTGGAACATAAGTAATGAAATCTGTATAAAGGGGCTAGATCCCTCTTGTAAAGCATTTTGAATTTGACATAGAAGTGAGCTTAGGCTCTTGTGTGTATGTTTTTTTTGGTGATTGAGGTATCTCGCTGTAAAACCCAGTTTAAAAAAAATCTCGGACCCGGGTCGGGTCCAGACCCGACCCGGATCCAACCCGTGCCCAACCCCTCGAAAACCCTTTTCAGAGGGGCTGGCAGCCAACGGCAGGGGGGATCTCCGGCGACACAGGGGGCGGGCCCTGTGTGCGCCCCCTCCTTATTAAAAGGCGAGAGGGGAAGGCTTATGAGCCTCCCATGACCCCCCGACCCCCTGACTCTCTCTCTCATCTCTCGTCTCTCCCCTCTGTCTCTGCTCCCCCCCCCCCCCGACTCTATCTCTCTCTCTCTCTTTGCATCTCCGGCGAGCCCCCCCCCTTCACGACGGTCACCTCTCCGACGAGCCCCCCCCCCCTTCCCGGCGACCTCCCACTCCCTCCGGCAGCCCAGGTAACCCCTGCGCTCCCCCTCCCTTTAAAGACTCAGCAGGGGCCAAAGGCCCCTGCCCCTCTTACTGTTATCACGGCAGAGGCTGATGGCCCCTGCCCTCCTTTAGATATCCGGCAGGGGCCAAAGGCCCCTGCACCTATCTCCTTTAACGGCATGGGTCATTGGACCCTACCCCGTTCTTTTCATAACTGTAGGGGCCGATGACCCCTGCATTGAGTTGCGGAGAAACCGAGTTTTCTCCCTATCTTTATTCATTTTATGCATGCTAAACAACGTACTTTTACAGTGTTACGCAACGAAGCCCGTTCGCGCCCCGCGAACTAAACCGACGATCACCTACGTTCGTAAACGACTTCATTCTCGCAACACCCCAAGGTAGGAGAAGTTGCACAAGGACTTAAATAATTAAATCAAGCTTAAATAATTAAAGATTGAAAGGACTTAATGATATATTTATATACATATACGTATATAAGTACACTTTTAAATAAAGGACGCGGTTTCACGATCTTTGTCCTTTGCTTTCGCATTTCCGGTTTCTGTTTGTCGTCGCGCTTTGTGCCTAGGCTTTTGTTATAGCAATTACTACTTACTGTCTTTTAATTCAAGGACGCGGTTTCGCGATTATTGTCCTTTGCTCTCGCATTTCCTATTTCTGTTTGCCGTCGCGCTTTGCGCCCAGGCTTTTGCTTTCGTATTTACTACTTTGCTTTCGTATTTACTACTTACTGTCTTTTAATTCAAGGACGCGGTTTCACGATCCTTGGCCTTTGCTTTTGCATTTTCTGTTTTCGGTCGCCGTCGCGCTTCGCGCCCAGGCTCTTGCTTTTCGCATTATTGTTTTTCGTTCTTGTCTTGCCATCGACACAGCGTATTCGGAAGGAATACTTATTCCTCTATTTTTACCCGATATGTTTTGGGAAAACCCTTGATCTGAGGCAAGATCAAGTTGTTGGGTGATGGGTTCATTTGTGAAGCTCATTTACCAAAACCAGTGTCGTAACTTACATAGCACCCAGACGCTGCGTCATCGGATGTCAGATTCGAGAAAATCACATGTCATATGTTGGCAAGTTGTGTGTCGTTTCGAAAGATTTGAAATGTTAAAATAGATTTTTAAAAACATTATATCTCTGCGAAACACACTCTCGAGGCTCCTATTAAGGACCTATATCCCTTTCCTCGTAAGTGTACTCTTTAACATGCGAGGCATGTTAGTACTACGACGATTGGATAAGAGGGTCTTATGACCTTGATTAGTGCCTTGTGCACATTGTTGAAAACACATATAAAAAAATAATGGGATCGCCTTCATAGGCAAGATGCTCGTTTTGGTCTAATGGACCAGAGCATGAAGAATGAGGCAACGGCTAAGAAACCCCGTCGCGCTCGATTCAACCTGGCTTCGTCAAGAGAGAGGACGAAGGGTACCAACTCCGATGGACAGACCATTTATGGCTTTTTACGGGCAAAAGACCCGTCTTCCCCAGTCATCGGAGGTTAGGGGGGATTGGGGCTACAATAGTTAGCCTAACACTTCTGCAGAAGTTGGATGCATCCCTATCAGGCCTTGGAGACTTACTCTCTCGACCATCGGTCGTCTCCATAGGAATAGGATTCAGTCAGACAATCGAGGTATTTTAAAATACTTAACATAATGAACACTCGGCTTGGACTCGACTGTTTCGACTCACGTGCCATGTATGTACCCGCATGGCCAGTTAACAAGTAATAACTAAATTGAGCATGCTCACTTTTCAGTTTGTTGGACTTAGCTTGTTCCTCCGGTCTATCTGCTTAGTTTGCTCGTTACTACTTGCTGCATAAATTATCTATGCCTAATTTAGTTCTTTCTGTCTTTGTGTTCTCCTGCTAGTTTTTCGCAACACTAACCCATTTCATGGGTACAGGTGACGAATAGGTGCATTCAGGCGATGACGCGACTGCGAAATGATTTAAGGATCCACTGTTTCTGCTCGTAGTTCTTCTCCTGGACATTTTGGTTTTTGATACGGGTTTCCGTAGAGGAAATCCAAATTTTGTACAAACTTGATACACTCTTTAAATAGAAGAAATTGTTTCCTAAGTATTATTGCAGATCGTCCATGGTAAATCTTTGTTCTCTCGCTAACGTGCCCAAGGTTGTCAAACCTGTCCTTTTTCTTTTAAAGAAATCGTTTCCACTGAATTTAAAAATAAACTCTGTAAAGAAAATGAATTTTTCAACTATTTCAAGGAAATTATAAGGTTCAAAATTTTGGGGCGTTACACTCGCTCTCTCTCTCTCATGACCCCCTTCGCTTCCTTATCCCTTCTTCCCCTCTAACAACCAGCTATGTTTCTTCCCTTTCCCTCTCCACTCCACACACTCCCTCTTACCACCTCAAGTCAACCCCCTCCCCTCTCTATTACTCTCTAACTCCCCCACTCTTTCATTCATTTCTCTACTCTTTTATCCCTCTTCTTCTACCCACCAAATCACCCTTACGCATACATCTCTCTCTCAGGTGGCCACACCAAACCCACAACCCTCTCTCTCTCTCTCTCTCTCTCTCTCTCTCTCTCTCTCTCTCTCTCTCTCTCTCTCTCTCTCTCTCTCTCTCTCTCGTACCTATGCAATCCATTAATTGGATTGAATCCCTTTTCCTTCAGATCTAAATCTGTATTTCTTAGTAAATCGAGCTAAGAACACTCTCAAATGTGAATTTACACCATGGTTGCTAGTTGAGGAAGCGGGAGCGGGAAGCGAGGTACTTTCAAAATTTTAGGAAGCGAGAAGAGTGGGACCACTTAGGAGCGAATCGGGAATCGTCTCGGAAGCGACCTAGGAAGCGAGGGGGAAGCGAAAAAAAATACAAAAAAAAATTGAAAAAAGGGGGAAGCATGGTGGGAAGCACATTTCCCATTAAAGGAAAGCGTGTTTCCCATAAAAGGGAAGCGTGTTTCCCATTCAAAAAGGGCACTTCCCCGCGCATTTTGGAAGCGCGACGTTTTGCGCTTCGGGGAAGCGCGCTTCCCCACTTACCTAGGCGCTTCCGGTAACTCTGATTTAAACACTACCTTATTGACGAGATCTTGGGATTGGGCGGACCCTAGAACCAGGTTCATAACAAATAAAAAAGTAAAATTTGAACATGAGATACAAATATAAATTTTATAATAATTAGGACACATTCCTAACATGTATTCTTTAAAATAATTAATTCACCTCTTAGGAATATGAATGAAATTGCTCACATTTATATTTTCAAGAGAAGAGTGCCATTTTCCAAAGTAATCTTTAGAGATTGTTACTAGTGTGGTAATTACACGAACTTCATGACTACTTGCTTTAGCACTATAGCAGTCATCGAAGTGGAAGCATGCCTTTCCGGCCTGCAGAAGAGCAGAGAATTGCTATAACAAGACTAAAAAGCTAACCTGGTCGGAGTCTCTGTCACACAAACACTTCACTTAGCATGTGTATCTCGTATCGACACGATACGACACTTGGACACTTCATGGACAAGACACGACACTTCATGGGCACACTCAAACCAGTTTCACACATTCAACATTGTGTGATTAACTTTATATATTTTCTTTTATGATCTTATTTACTTATCTCATATTCACTTGAATTCTTTTTCTTTTAGAATTTGCATTCAATTACATTACATTTCAATTCCAATTTAATTTCATTATTTGATGCTCCTATTATAGTGATTTAGAATTGTTGTTTTATACATACATACATCTATGTGTGTGTACAGCTGTGTCCCTGTATCCTAATTATTTAAAATTATTGAATTATACCAACCAAATACGCATCGTATCCTGCTCCCAAATCCGTATCCATGTGACAGGTAGGGGTAGGAAGACGATTGCACTAATTTAACAAATGAGAATGCTAGATGCATCAAGATTCAAAGAAGAAGAATTCACTTCTTTTTTGTTTAACTCCAAATCAGCCATGATCTTAAATATTCTCACTCCTAACCAAGTCCTCCATGCATGTTGAAGGGTGCCTTCACCATCCGTTTATAAGCAGGATACTCATGTTTCACCTTGGCAGGCTGACAAGCTTTCCCAATTTTCAATTTACACATAATGCGATAAAGACTGAACAACAACACGTCAAATCCCATCCCCAACTAAAGTTATCAAAAAGCTTTCTCAATGTCAAACTTCAAAATGAAGGCTTTACTTTTTCTTTTTTCTGATAGGTAAGCTTTGGGATAACCCTATGGGATCGGAATCCGAGTCCCCTTGATCAAGTTAGTCCGAGGCAGCCATCCAGCTATCTCAATTATTTTTATGAGACCTCACATAGTGTAATATTCATCAAGGTTCAGTTGCAAGTTTATATCAGCAACAAAAACCAGACAGAACTAAGTTTTAAACAGAATAATTTTCCAAATGTTCCTTTGCAACCACAAGATATGGTCTTGGAAACTTTCAATAACGCCTTTAAACATTTTTGCCAACTTGAACACGCATTGCAATTCCTTAATTCGCATTGTCAAGTAAAACATGCATTATATGTTATAAAGAAAGGAAAACTTAGAAGAATAAAAATTTGGCCACAGTTTATTTCTTAGTTATCAGCATTTTTCTCATCATCATCATCATCATCATTAATCTAATTGTATTCGTTATTTTCTCCCTAAATGAAAGAACATAGACGAAAGGAAATCTCTACATACTGAACGCTAAGTTTTTTTTTAATAAAGAAACACGACAAACAACACGGCTGATTAAAAAAGGCAGCAAAAGCAAGGATAGAAATACTCGAAATGCCAACAGAAACAGAGGAAAACATAAATGATCAGGCAGCAGACTCACCGGAACCCAGTGGCGCATTTTCCCCAGGAGTCGGATTCCACGTGAGGACTTCCTTGGGGGGAAGGGGAGAATCGTCGCCATCGTCGGCGGCTCCCCACACTATGAAGCGCTCGCCGGTCTCGTCGTCGATGAGGTGGTACGCACCGGGCGTACCCGTGGGCTTCCGCGTATACGCTGCCCTTACCACAACAGCAGACCTCCTCCTGCTGCTGATGGGGTGCAGCGGCAAGCCGCAACCGGCGTTCTTGGAGGGGCGGACGACGAGAGAGGCCACAAGACCCGATGACAGTTTAGGGCACTCTGCCAAGCTCGGAGGAGTCCTGGCCAGCAACATCTTCTTTGGCTGCTCTTCCCTTCTTCCCCGGTGGGGTTGAAGCCGGAGGAAAGACGACGGGTTCTGTGAGGGCGTTCTGTCATCTGCGCTGCGAATTTGGTTGGATAAGGGCGGGCAGCCTTCCGACGGGTCGGGTCACGGACCCCAGAAAAAGTCCGGAAATGATGCCCCGAATCCGATGGATGGGGCTGTGGCCCTGTGGGACAATGTTGTATGATTTATGAGGGTGTAAATGGGCAGATGATACGGCTCGGATATGGGCTTTAGTACTGACCTCGATCTAATCAGTTCTTCGGGTTCTGAACTTCTGATGAAATGGTTACTATTGAATCTGGATCCAACTGGATAAAAATCACAAAATAGCTAACTAGTCAGGTCCAAAATATAGACCTGTACCAAAATGGGTTGGGTCTTGGGTATTATAAATGAAGACCCGAACCAGCTTGGACCCAACCTGCATTTTATACCAGACCTAAATGGTTTCACATAATGTACAACTGAATTGATCCAAGTCCGAACAGGTTTTATAACTGAATCGAACTGAACCCAAACCCACTTTTATCCGAATCAAACCCGTTAAAACCTGACACACTTGTTTAGAATAGTTAATAACCTTCTTATTTGTTAACATATAATCTTCATAATGAATAGTTGATTTCATTAATTTACATATTATTTGATTGGTGGGTAATTAGGTCTAGAATATCAATCATATGGTTCTACATTTTTCTGCCATACCTAGACCCGAACCCAGGCACAAGTCAAAATGGGTCAGGTCTGGGACACAATCTTATACCCAATCAAAATGGGTCTATTGAAGATCAGGCCCGATTATACCCAACCTGATACATACCCGAACCCGTTAACCCATATGGGTCCACAATTTTCAGAAATACCCGAACCTAGACTCGGAGCCGAATTAGATTGGGTCGGGCTTGGGTCTAACTTTTAGGCCCAATTCAAAATCAGGTCTGATAAGACCCGACCCAAACTAACCAAGTTACACCACTCATTGCAGGTAAAAAGTTTTCTAAGGAAAATCCGAGGGACCCCCCATTTCTCCATGCTCTCCATGTTTCTATAGCAAACATGGAAAATTTTTAACCTGACTTTTTTTTGTCAGCTTTTCCCTATTTCATTGAAGGGGAGTCGGATGAAAGGTCTTACATCTGACTTTTTTTCCTCTAAAAACTTTATTTTACTTTTTCTTTCTTCTAATTATTTGTGTAGATTGCAAATGTGTACCCCATAGCCTAGATCATCTATAACGTGGATGAGAATTTGGGAATTTTGACAGATTAGCTTAGCATTCAACCATAAACTTGTCCCTTCCATTAAGCACAAAAGACTAGATCCTCAATCAAAGCTCTACCAGAATAATATCATACTTCCAAGGTGAGCTTTTTCCCTTTTCTTTATTTTATTTTTATTTTTTATTCAAAGTTTTCTTTGACTTTTTCCTATTCTTTCTTATTTTTAATTTTTTTTTGAGATTTGTGGTGTTTGTACACAATTGAAGCTCTTCTTTTAAGAATTCAAGATTTGAAGTATGCTTCTCAACACTTAAAACCAAATTGAGAAGAAACTAAAGTTTCTTGTTGAAGTTGATCCCCTTTTAACAATGGGGAAAAAGCTATCAAATGGCAAGTTCCACATATTTTCAAAAGAAAAGCAAGTGCCAAATTTTCATTTAAAGTACATTACCAAGTTTTATACCAAGTCTATATCTGTTGTTCATCAAAGAGTTTGCCTAATTAAGAAATTAATTTATTTAAACTAGTTAAATCTTTGACAATAGGCTTCTCAACAACCACCTAACCTAATCAATTGAATGGAAATCAAAATATGTTACACGAAAAACAATAATGATGATTGAATTTCAAAGATCAGCTTACACAGTAAACATCCAACAAACTGTAAAAACAATTCCACATCCTTGTTGGCCGGCCATAGCTCCTAGAGATACTATTAATTAATTCAACATTATGTAGACGAGAAATTGTGCACCAAATAGATTTTAAAAAGATAAAACACATTTTTCTTTTGAAAGATGTAGGTATCCGGCCTACAAGTTGATCGCCTTTCCTTCCCAAACGATGAGTGATCGGCACCAATAAGACTTCCTTTCCGTCAACTGGCTCTTTCACGTATTTGATGCTCACACGCACCTTTTTTGATCTCCTAAAACAGAAAACGGGCCCTTAATGGTGAAGAACACCACCAAGGCTCAAGAAAAATGGGAAAACACATGAAATATGCAATACTTTAGACATATTCATTTTAATGCAAATAAAAATGAAATAAAATATAATAAATGAAAAAGATGCTCACCACTTGTTTAGGCAGCCCTCCTATGTTGATTGGTGATCACAGTTGGTTTGGCAGTCTCCACAGGGCTAGGATTTTGGAGACTTGGGTTCAGAAGAGTGGACCCAGCAAGTTGGTGATCTAGACCTAAAGATGATAGGTAGGCTTGCTAGGGGGTGAGAGCACCTAGGCTAAGTAACTCTCACGTTAGCAGTACCCTCACACTTAGGGTCTAGATGCTGGGAAAAGGGATCTAGGTCCTTATTTATAGGATTTCTAATGCATTATGGTTTTAGGTTCATGGGATTTTGTACCAAGATATTTAGATTCGGTTGTTGATAGCAACCTGAATCTAGTGACAAGCCATGATTGGTTGGACTAATTTCTTAGGAACTAAAACTTCATTTTGGGCATGCTTCGAGGCTAAGAAAGTGAATTTGGAAGGGTCATACCTACAAGGTTGGGTAGGTTCTATCCATTGTTTTTAACATGTCTCATAGAATATAAATCATTTTCATGTAAAGTTTGTTTTGTTTGACAAGATAACACATTTATATTCAACTTTTATTTTAGACTCAAGACCCAAAAATATAATTTTCTAGGTTAAGCGGGCCCCAGATAAAAATCAGGGTCTATCTCAGGTAGGGATGCACAATGAGCAGAGCTAGCTCGGGATCGGCTCGAGCTTGACTCATTTAAGCTCGATTTGAATTTGTTTGGGTGATAAACGAGTCGATCTTGAGCACAAGCTCAAGCTCAGTACACATAAACGTTCCAAGCTTGATCATACAATTAAGCTCGGTTGAGCTCGATTAGCCTGATTAAGCTCAGTTTGCATAGTTATATAATGCACAAAGTATAGTATATGTATAATTTATGTTGGCAAACTTAATCTATCAAATGGCCTCGCTTAGACGGGTAAGGTGTTAGCCTTTATTGATGAGGTGGGTAATTCAAATCCCACTGTGTATAATTTAGTTTTTTAAATAAAAAATACTCGGCTTGAGCCAAGCCAAACTCAAGTTTGGACAAAAGCTGTTCAAGCTTGGCTCGAGCTTGAACAACTAAATTTTTTATTCGAGTTGAGCTGATCCAGCCTAAGCTCGGCTCGTGTATAGCCCTAATCTCATATAGTCTTGGCTGTTTTGTCCATAAATCCTTCTTTCAGTATTCGATTCAACCCAAATTAATTTTATTTGAAAGGTAAGACATCCTATAACATTTAACATTTTTGGTGAAAATGTTAAAAATGTCCTCTTGGGAATCAAAATCCCATTGCAAATTAATTCATCCCTACTTTAAACTCGAAACACCCTATTTGCAAAATTCAATCTAAGATTCAATTTACCCATGATCTAAATAGGTCAAAATTAAGTTGTTTATAGATGCTCCTTTTTGTTGTCAAACATGTGAAGCTCGATTGATGACAAATAATTAAACAATTAGACACCGATTTTGAAAAGACAAAAGACATTTTATGAAAAAGTTTGATGATCATAATAAGACTTTTGATAATTTTGGGATTGAGTACATTCCATAACTTAGGCACATGTGTGGCTTCACGTAAGGGTCTCCTAGGCTCTTCACCTATTGAGTGGAGGCCTTGTGGAGCCAGCATCTTGTCCCATATGGTCTCCTAGGCTCTTCACCTACTGACTAGGTGTCTTGCCTAACAAGGTTGAATTTTGCAAGATGAGAGAAATGCTTGTAAGTGTAAGGTTGCATGAAGAAAGATAGTAAACAAATTTTGAGAGATAAGTTTGATTTTGAAAAAGATGATTTACAAGACAAATGTTGCTTAGAAATGCATGGGCTATTAGGACCAAAACAATCATTAAGAAAATACTTTTTAAGAGGTAAAACTTGCATTTGGAAGGAGGATATTTGTGTGCTCACCAGATTGGGTAGTTGACTGCTCCATTAGTTTGTAGGACATCAGTAGATGTAAAAAAATCACAAACAAAGATTTTATTGATTTTCAAAAGATTTTACAAAGAATTTTCTTCAAAAAATTCACCTTTGATTTTAGAAAAATATGGGAGCCCCATTGATACGAGATATGGTATGTCTCCCCAAGTCGAAAGGGATAACCCGATCAAAATTGAGACTTTCCCTAAGAATCACATTTCTTGGTTTTTTTATAGAGTTTCAATAGCACCGGCAAAAAAGAATGAGGGAGTCTTGGTGGTGGAACCCATCATACTTCAGAAGTAGGAAAGAAAGATGAACTATCAATTAGCAAATGAAAATCATGAAAATTTAAATAAAAATAGAAAAGACAGAGGGTAAGAGAACTTACTTGGGCTTGTCGAATCCCTAGCCTCCGCTCGTGATGCTGACAGAGCCTCCCCACTCTGATGCAAACTTATGATATGGTAGAGTATCCCTACTCTGACCGGGGTTTTCTAATGGGAAGGGACACTCTCTGTAGGAAAAGCTACTCTATTAAGCAAGAAAAACAAATTCCTAAGCTATGCTAGAGTAGTTATTTAGTATTTTCCTACATGAAAAAATCTAAAGAAAGTTATCCTAGGCTAAGGGAGTGCTTGACACACTCTCTAATTCTTTGGCTTGGTGGCCAACCCAAGCAAGAAAGCTAGACTATAAAGCTTGCTTCCTAGGAAAGCTACCTATCCTAGAGAGAATGATAGAAAATCACCTTGAGGGGCTGCTCCTTGAAGTGAAGAAAAGGAAAGAAGAAGGTAGACACTCCCAATTCTTCTCCAAGCACACACACTCAAGTGAAAAAGCTTGAAAAAAGTTAAGGTATGAAATGTGTCAAAAATGGATCAAAGAGAGGCATTTATAGGCATTTTCACACCCCTACCTCTAAGATCGATGACAAATGAACTATTCTTGAAAATTGGGCCATCTACCATTGAAATCATCGATAAATGAGCCATTTGTCAAGGATCAATTTGGATGTGGGTCAATTGGGCCAAGTCAATTCTTGATTTGGTCTAGATCCAATTGATTAGCGGCAGCTGAACCATCTAAAATTGATCAAATAGATCTGGATCCAGATCAAGTTGATTTTGACCAAGATCCAAGCCTGGATCCAGTTGGTCATCGGCATATGGGCCATCTACTGCTGATCATTTGGATCCAAACCTAGATTGGGTCATAACCCAAATTGTCTAGACTCATTTTGACACACTTTAGGGAAATAACTATATCTTAGGATTTATAAGTCCATTTAATGAGTGATTTTGTGTGTTGGAATTCTAACACCCTTCTCATTGGTCTTTTAAGTGGTTGGTTGTTTGGTTGGTAGAAAATGCACTCAAAGTCAACCCTATTTTCCAAATAATATTTTCAAAACCAAAAACATGTTTTGGCCATAACTTTTCTCTCTGATATCAAATCAAAATGATTTTTGACTTGTTGAAAAGTTGAGAACTTCTTTTTTTTATTAACATATTGATTGTAAAACTCACAAATTTTAATGATTTTTCAATGAATAAAAATGTGCATTTTGGTGAAATAATATGGTTTATGTCATATTCAATGTGATTTCAATGGGTACGGGCTAGTTAGTGCGAATCCGATAACGAATACTCGAAGTGGGACTTGAATTCGGACTTAGTGAGATCCGAAGATTCGACCCGATTTGCGAGGCTAATTCAAGGAATTTGAATATTCCAGGAATATAGAGTGACATCTGAAGCACATTATATATAAGATAGTACAGAGACGGAAAAGCTTGAGAAAAACCCTCATGAAAATGCAAAAATCCACCAACTAGGGAAACATCCCAAGAGAACATATAGGAAATTACTTTGCATAATCAAACAACAAGAGGTGAAGTGGTGTTATGGAAAAAAGTATTGCCTATTTGTGAGGCAACCCCAGTTTGAAACCCCCATGCACGGAGTTCCCTTTTTTGTACAAAAAGATCATGATTTTAGCTCGGTAAAAAGATAAAAATGTGGACTCCAAGAATCCCTACATTACAGCCCATCTCCCACGAGAAACGTGTGGGAGTTGGATATTTTTTTTTCCTCTCTCTCAAGAGAATAGAAGGGGTACCAATGTAGAGGGAATGGGGGAAGAAGTTGGAAAAAAATTACACATGGAAAAAGGGCGATATTGGAAGAGAACCAATCTCAGCAAAAAAAAAATTTGTGGATTGGGTGTGGTGGTTGATGCTCGAATTTTGAAACTCTACCTATGAAGGTGGAGACAAAATAGGGTGGGGAGGCTTTAGAAATCGTGGAGCACAATTTCCTCTCCCCTACCTCTCTCTCTCTCTCTCATTGTGCTCGACCCCCCATTGTTGGACGGTGAAGGTATTGCTCCTTGTGACGACGTGCTGCTCCTTCGTGAAGAAGAAGAGTCGTCCTCATTGGCTTGAAGCTCCGAATAAGGTAAGGGATATTATTTTTGTATGTGAGTGTTCAATGCCCTGTTGTATGAGTACGTTGCATCTCCCTTCCGAACACAAGCAAGGGAAACGTGCCTACTACAGTAGTCACGAGCCTTAATCATGGTCGTTGATGGTATAGGTCAAAACCCTGTTTGTGTGGTTGATTTGGAACCCACCAAATTATTTTTTTTTTACCACCGTAAAGGGGCATTTGATCACATAGATAGCGTTGCACTCCCTCATGAGTTGCAGCCCTAAAGTGATGAACAACTTTCAGCGTCAACCCCATAGCCCGCGGGTTTGACATTGAGGGTGGTTTAATCAGGCCGGATCCTCGTTGTGGTCGATGCAAGGGGTTGCGTATTGCGACTTCAAGTGTGCACATGACCTGGGGCTGTCGAAGTACCTTCATTTTTACTCTTGTTGTTCATTATGAGTCCGGCAAACTGCTCGGAGACCTTCCACCAAACTTAGTGGATGGTGCTTACACGTAGGTGTAAGTCTTTAAACGTTGTTGTCGTAGATACAGTAAAATGGCATGTTAACAAGTTATATTTCTATGGTTTATGCAAAGATTCAAGTGTATGAAATTAGTTACATACATGTTCATGTTTAGGGGTTTATAATATTAGTATCAACGTTCTATGAGACAAGATCATGTTGTATGCTATTTGCGATTGAGCACACTAGAATCAATATCTAGCATGTGTTTTCATAAATGAATAGGTACTGCTTTCATGTGAAATTTTGGACCATATCTTTGAAAGATGTATGCATCTAATTAATTATGACGTTTAGCAAGTGGGATGTAGGGTTGGAAATAGGTCTAGAATGGCTGTTATGCTGCTTTATTTTTTTTATTTGCACATATGAATAATCTCATGAAGTCACGGTTATACATGAAGATTTTTTTTTTGGCCCAAGGCCCTACTAATAATTACATATTTGGCTTATTACCGGATTATTATACGTGAAGGTTATCATTGTGGCTACGAAGTATAGATATCTAAATCTGATATGAAGACTCAGTTACAACTATGGTCGTGATCTCAGAGAGGTTCAAATATATAAAAAATAATAATAACCTTTTTAAAAGTGGGATGCTGGAGGTTTAATTGGTTGTTCAGGATTTATTGTTCAGAACTTTGATTCATGCTTAACACATCTATGCCAATTGTATACCTATTTCTGGGTTATGCGAACTATGAATCTGTTGTTTCAACCTTGGTTTAGACGCATGAATAGGGTCAGTGCGGTTGATAGGAGCTCACTGTGGACGTCTCACTGTGGTGGGACGTTGCAAGCTCCAAAAGAAAAAATCCTACTAACGGAGACTAAGTTGTAGGTACAATATGTTGACTGACCAGCCCAGCCTGTTCAGTCTCATCAAGCCGACTAGGGTTAGACAATCCTGGTTGTGTGCCATCAAGAGTTTGAAGCACAACTTGTATCTGGTGTCCCTGTTGGGTGTTGCAGACCCAAACAACAATGTATTACTGTTTCATTTGGAGGTTGTCGCACCTCCCGACTTACTTTTAGCAACTTGACGTTAATATATATATATATATATATATATATATATATATATATATATATATACCGTATTAGTGCCTTCACTTTTTAGATGGTGATATGGCACCATACTGGGTCACCCGAGTGCGGGGTGGGTGTTTGTGGACCCTCGAGGGGCCAGACATTCCACTAAGACAACCATTTTGTTCGCTCACCAACAGTGGGTGACGGGTAGGACACTACCCTGGCGGCATTACTTGGGGGTGGCAGCCACACGGCCACGACACGAGCAAGCTCAGGGCAGCCCGACGTGGTGTGTGAAGTCCATGTGACTACAATAAGAGTGCACATAAAGAAAAGAAAAATGTGCGTATACAAGGTAAACAAAGCTTGCCACGAGTATGGCATTGTTCATGGATATGAAAGTGTACGCCATAGCTTAGAAAATAAATGTTCAAATGTGGGCTCTTGGTTGAGCAAAATTCCGAGAATTTTACACATCTGGGCGGTGCTTATGATACCCAAGTGATAAGATGCATACAATGTGTTTGAACCCAGTAAAAGGGTTCGGGATTTTGGAAATCCCTCGTTGTGCGATGGCTCACACAAGAAAATAAATAAAAAATATATAAATGTATGCATAAATATAAAATTGTGAGACTCTGGGTATACCTGAAAGACAGTATATGTTACCGGATTCTCTGGGCTCTAAGTACACCTGAAAGACGATGTATGTTACCGGACCCGTGGTCTACCTTGGAGAGGGTAGATGGTACAAGCTCCGTGGGACAGTTGAGTTTTTGTGAGAGCTAGGCGTCTCACTCGGTCCTCAGTCCACGGAGTTAGGGGGGCAGGACTACCAATGCGTCCTAGGTGGTAGATCCAAGTCTTCTGCAGAAGTGTTCAGGGTGCATCCTAAATCTTGTTCTAGTCATTGAGGAGCTCTCTCTCAATCACAGACCGTCCCTTTTGGATATCCGTACGGCTAGTTATACAGGTTACTAAATAATAGACCCTCATATGGTCTCAGTCTGATACGATGTTGAATGCATGTGTGTACCCACAGGGTAATTAAAAGATAAACATAAACATTTTACATTGTTCTCGAAGTTGTTTCTGAGTAAATGTTGTAATCCTTGTATTGGATCTTATAAATGATAGAAACACATAGTGCCCGTAAGAATAAGCACGTATCTGGTACTTTTCTTGTTTCATAGCAAAGTAGAAAGCATGGCGGTTTCAGTAGAAATTTCCTTCTTAGCAAGTTATATTGCCCGAAACTTTTCAATTGTAATATCTGCAAATATTGCATATATTTGTACACAAGACACTGAGCATAACATATAAATATAATGCTTCTTACGCAGGCAGAGGAGTCTGATCCTTTTTGCATTAATTTTTTTTTCAGGTAGCGAGTAAAATGGAGCATCGGGCGTCGCATACGAATGTGGCCAAGAGATCTCAATTATTTCAGTATTTCATGATTAGACTCTAATTAGTTGTTTAGTTTTCATTTATGTGATGTAATTAACACTTTAACCAATGAATGAAATTATTTAGTAATTCTGTGTCTCATCTGTAATTTGCCCAACACTTTGTTTTCTCACTTCCACTATTTCAAAAAAATTAAATAAAAAATGTATTTCAAAAATTTACGTCAAAATGTTGGGGTGTTACAGCTTTGGTATCAGATCAAGGCTGAAAAATATGAGATCTTGACTCTTCCAGCGACCGCGATGGCTCTGTAAGTATGTTATGATGTTGTTTTTATAACTTAGAGGTAAAAATGTATAATTGTATACTGCGCTTATACAAAATTATAAACAAGGGTTGTGACAACCTTTTTGTTTGTCCAACTAGATGACTTGGTCAAACCGCTGCAATGACTTCATGGCGACATTGTTAACTTGTCCACGGTGGTAGGCTAACATGCATCGGCCATGCAACAAATGGGCGCCAATCTTCACCAGGTGGCACATGAAAAGAATGCTAATGGTGGGGCTATGTCCTATAAAAAATTCATGGACATGGACCCTCCCGCTTTCTCCGGGAAGACAGATCTGGAGACGGTCGAGAGTTAGATCTGGGAGATCGAGTGCATCTTCCGTGTACTAGAGATACCCGAGGAGCATCGGGTGGACTTTGGGACTTATCGTCTCAAGAACCATGCCAAAAAGTGGTGGGAGACCACTAGGACAGTCAAGTTCCAGGATGGCCCTGTATCTTGGGCAGAGTTCGTGGAAGTCTTCAATGTCGCCTACTTTACAAATCATGAGAGGGCGAAGAAGATGTAGGAGTTCTTGGACATGCAACAGGGTGAGATGTCCCTGGCAGACTACATCACTAAGTTCCATAGATTAGAACGTTATTGTCCAAACGTGTACACTTCGAACGAAGATCGAGTTATGAAGTTTGCCCGAGGCTTGAAGATGGGTTTGAGGAACCGTCTGTACACTCGAGGGCTCAAGACCCTTGACGAGGCTATCCAGGTAAAATCACTATATTCATTGTGATACAAGTTTTATTTTAAGTTATCGAAGTTAACACTTAGAATATCAAGGAACGTTGACTTGTTATCAACTACCCTTGCTATCCAGGTTGCGACTCTCCTTGACGATGACTGGAAGGAGGGGCAGAGGTCGCAGAAGAATAGAACTGGGGTTCATAAACTCGAGTTTAAGAAGAGGTTTGGTGAGAAGCGTTTCAACCATCATGCCAAGAAACAGAGGCACGACGGAGGCACCAGACCAAGGTCAGCTCAGAACCAGAGGTGCCAAAAGTGCAACCGCTTTCACCCCGGTCAACCATGTCCCCGTGAGATAGGAGGATGTCTCTACTGTGGAAAGATGGGATACTACATTAAGGAGTGTCAGAAGAAGTAGGCTGACGTTGCAAGGCGTGAGACTAGGGGACAACAACCACAATAGCATCGAGCACCACCACCATAGTTGCAAGCGGCTCAACAACAGGTAGTGGGTCGAGTCTACCCTACATCGGCTGATCAATTGCAGAGAGGGGACTTGGTGTAAGGTACAATGTGTATTTTCGGCTAAGCTGCTCTAGTATTGTTTGACTGTGGAGCTTCTCATTCCTTCATTTCTTTACATTTTGCAAAACAACTTAGAATCCCCACAGAATCATTGAATAAAAAACTAGTAGTATATAACCCTATAGGATTTAATGAAATTTGTGTGAACTACATGCCAAAAGTAAAAGTTATTTTAGGAGAACACAATTTACCTGACAACCTAATCATACTCGATATGACCGAATACGATGTCATATTGGGTATGGATTGACTTTTTGAACACTATGCTAGAGTTCTTTGTAGAGAAGAGAAAATAATTCTATCTCGACCGGATATGCTGAATGTTGAATTCCGACTGGCAAGGCCTGAAATAAAGAAAAGGGTTATCTCGACCCTCAAGGCCCAAAAGTATCTCCACTGAGAAGATATGACTTTTTTAGTCAGTGTGATCGGAGGAGAAATAAAACCAACACCGATTGAAGATCTGGAAATTTTCTGCGACTTTACCGATGTATTTTCGGAGGAACTTTCTGGATTACCTCCATAGCGGGAAGTAGAATTCAGAATTGAACTGATGTCGGGTACAAAGCCTATATCGAGAGCACCTTATCAGATGGCACCAACAGAGTTGGAGGAATTAAAGAAGCAGCTGCAAGAGTTAATGGAGCACAATTTTGTGTGACCTAGCACATCTCCATGAGGAGCACCGGTCCTGTTCATGAAAAAGAAAGACGGGTCTATGAGGTTATGCTTAGACTACCGAATGTTGAACCAAGCGACCATGAAAAACAAGTATCTGTTACCATGTATCGAAGACCTGTTTGACCAATTGAAAAGGGCAAAGGTCTTCTCGAAAATTGATTTAAGATTTGGATATCATCAACTAAGGATAAAAGATGAAGATATCCCTAAGTCAATATTCAAAACCAGATATAGGCATTATGAATTCATTGTGATGCCATTTGGACTCACGAATGCCCCAGCTATATTCATGGACCTGATGAATCGAATATTCAGGCCATATTTGAATACCTTTGTCATTATTTTCATCAATGACATACTAGTGTATTCTGAGAATACGGTGGAACATCGAAAACACTTGAAGATTGTTTTAGAAACCCTCCGAACACATTAGTTGTACGTCAAATTCTCAAAATGTGAATTTTGGCTTGAAGAAATGTTCCTTGGGCATGTGATCTTGAAGGACAGAGTCTCAGTAGATCCAGCCAAGGTTGAGGCCATGATGAATTGAACTCAACCAAAGAATGTTAATGAGATTCGAAGCTTTCTGAGATTAGCAGGATATTACACGTGATTCATACAAGACTTTTTTTGAATTGCTATGCCAATGACTAAACTCCTATGGAAGGGGGTGAAATTTGAGTGGAATGAGAAGAGTGAAGAGAGTTTTTAGACCCTTAAGGCAAAACTTACCACCGCTTCGTTGTTAGCCTTACCATCTGGAAGCGAAAGATTCATGGTGTACACGGATGCTTTCGGTACTAGGTTGGGTTGTGTGCTGATGCAACATGGCAAAGTCATTGCCTATGCATCACGACATGTGTATTTGTGAATGTCCTCTTGCCTGTGCTATTTTTTTATGAAAGTTCATACATGTGTGAGGACATTTACAAATGTGATAGTATTTAGTAAAAAGAGGTCTGCACATTTTGGGCACATTCACAATTAAAAATTATAAATATTTTTTTTGTATATATATATATATATATATAGAGAGAGAGAGAGAGAGAGAGAGAGAGAGAGAGAGAGTTTGTTGCTTACCACTCACCTGGCGAGATGCCAATGGACTCATGTGCACTAAAAGGCTTTAACGGCGTTTTTTCAAATATCAGGCAGGAGGCTCTTTGCCTGACATGTCTTGACATTCATAAATACATTACAACATTCATAACCATGAGTTGCAAAGGTCCCTAAAATGTGAAAACCTCTTTTTACTATAATTAGATAAGGGGCATGCATGAGTTCATTCTTAGGTGCATGTTTATATGTACTATTTTGTTGTGTTTTTAAGATAAATATCACATATTTCGGAGAAAATTCACATATTTAGAGAAAACTTGTATATTTAGGAGAAAATTTACATATTTAGAGAAAATTTGTATATTTATGAAGAAATTAACATATTTGAGAAGAAACTCATATATTCTCATATTTGAGAGAAAATTCATATATTTATGAGAAAATTCACAGATTCTCATTTTTAGGAGAAAGTTTGCATATTTGAAGAAAATTCCCTTGTGTAGAGGGAAAAAGGTCTTGGTAAAATAAAAAATTATAAATTTGGACATCAAACGGATTCAAAAAATTTAGAGCATTTTGAGAAACATCTAATTTTTGGCATACAATACAATCATTTTTGGCATACACTACAATCATTTTTTTATTTTTTTATTACATTGTCAAATCATGTCATTAAAAAAAAGTAATGAAACATCTAATTTTTTGAACTCGCCCTTATCTTAAGCCCAAACCATTTCTTGAACTCACCTAGCCTATGTGAACCTAGTCTGGTCCATGTTTTTGTTGCTGTGAACTACACAAATTGGTCCGATTTGCATACATCATATCTCCCTGTCTAGAACTAGTTTATGTTTGAAATTTTAACCCTAGCTTCTCCAAAGTGTCCCTAACTTACCTTCAAAAAAAATAGATTTAATCTTTATACCAATAAGGAGATATGATTTTTTTTTTGCGGAACCTGTCAGACTCAAATCACAGTCCAAACCCAATCCAAACACTAACCTGGCTCCCTGTTGCTAACTTCATAACTGCCTAACCCCATTGAGTTTGGATCTGATTTTTTGTCACGACCTTTCTCTACTTGTCCTAAACCTCATGCCCAAATTTGAAATTTTTCTGTGTAGCCGTTTGAGAGAAACAATTTTTCTTCTGAATTCTATCAGAACAGTCTGAAAACAAAACATGTTTTCTACTCAACTAGACTCACCTAAACTAGGCTTGACCTAAGACCAATACTGTGGGCCTAGGAATACATCGAGCATCCCGCCTTTATGTGATTTTTAGTTAAAAGCGATCCACATGATATCTGCATGAAGGTGAGGACGTTCACAAAGGTCAGGAACAAAACATTTTTTTTACTAGCACAGTGATTGCACAAGTAAAAGTCAAATTTCTTATAGTGTGTTGAGCTCAAATTAGAAAACAGGCGAAGTTAAGGACATTTGCTGTTTGCAAACAGTATTTGCGAAAGTTACACCATATATTTGCGGACATCTTGACTTTATATGATTTTCAATTAAAGGAGGTTAACATGGTATGTGCGCAAAGGTCGGGACATCTGCAAATATATGATGCGAACCTGATAAGCTCGAATCATAAAACATGCAAAGTTAAGAACATTCGTAATAGGCATTTGCAAACGTACATCCTATGTGTGTTTTTAGTTAAAAGATGTTCACATTATATCTGCGCAAAAGTCTAAACATTCGCAAAGGTATGATGCGACCCTATCGAACTCAAACTTTTAAATTGTACAAGGTTTGCATCGGACTTGCGAATATCAAAAGATCTATGTATTTCATATGTGAATCTCCAAGGTTGGGATTCAAATTAGCATGCTCACAAATATTTTATGTGAACTTTATCAGGTATGCTAAATGTTGACGCAAACTCCTTGTTATTGAAATGTTGCGACCTTCGAATGGCATACATATCTATCGCATGAATGTCTACAAGTTTGCTTATGCGAACAACAAAAATGTCCAAAAAAAAGCCAGGAATAAAAATTTTTGATATGAAGAGGATTTCAGCAAATTGTGAGGCATTTCACTCACGCCTACCATCATTTTCCAAAAAAAAAAAAATAGACGTCATGGTGACCTGGTCATGCATTAACCCCGTCACGTACAATTCAGTTTTGAAAGAAAAACAAGAAATATTTATAAAAGCACAATGCTTTTAACATAAAAGGTGCATTTTGCCACAGTTTCCAAAGCACACATGCGGTTTCAAAGCGCACTTCTAGTGGCTACTCATGTACATCAGCGTGTTTTCCCCTCACTATCACCTTCGCATTAATCGGCTGCTCCGTAATGCCATGTTGTGTATTGTCCAAAGTGGGAGTTCCAGGCGTTCTCAGCCAAGGAATCAACCAGACAACCCTCATGCTCAACGCACTTTTCAGCTGTAGCAGCAGTCCCCGACTCGTTGGACTGCGGAACATCTTCCTCCCAGGACTTGCTCGTGTGCTTTCTCTGCTTCTCCGGTGAGTTCAGCACCAACGCCACCGAGACAACGCATAGTCCTGTGGAGACCATAAGCGGCACGAAGAATCGAAAAACCTCTATGACTTGAGGAACTGACAGCGCAATGCATATCGATGACGCAGAAACAGCGAAGATGACCATAAACCGGTGAGCTACGGCTGCTTTGAGGCAGGTCCTCAGTTGGGTTTTCTGGGTTTCAAAGATGAGCCTCAGGTTAAGCGTCCGCATGATGGAAGCTGCTGGGCACAAGGAAAGCGATGAGGTGGTAGAGTCTGGCTTTCTAATGGGGGTACAAAAGCGTGTTGCACTCTCTAAAAGAAGCGTGTTGCATTTTTGCTTAGTTTTTGTTATGCTATTGTTGATGGAAGTGAAGGGCTCAAAGCAAAGAATAATAATATGCTTTTACCACCCTGCAAGACAGAAAGGATCTATTCTCATCTTTATCCAAGTTGCGAATAAACAAATGGAAGCCGGAATCATATTCTTCCAAAGAATAAAAGATGGTCATGGCATAAATCAACCTCTCGTTTTTCCTTTTTACTTACCATTACCGGGAAAAGGCATTTCTTTGCTGAACCAACAGCTTATCTCAAACATTAATAGGTTAAACTGAATGCAAAAACTGGGATGAATGCTTCGTTATTCCTGCGAAAAATGCGGATTTCAATCGAGTCAAACAGGCAATTTCTCAATTGATGATTGGAAAAGGATTCGGTATATGTTCCCCTACCAAGACAAAGCAAACAAGTGGCATATGAACAGGATGCAGCTCCAAAAAGAGTTGGGCATAGATCGGTCAAGCAGCCAGCTATCCAGTATCATTTGATGCCAAGTTCCACTGGGAGATGGGAAAAGATAATATCAAGATACCTAAGCCATCTGTGCACGACGTAGCTGCGTTCATGCTTCCGAGACCACGTTGGCACGAACTCATGTTTGGCTGCTTGTCTCCGAGCTACCCTTGAGGATTTCAGCACAAAGAGTGCCACAACAAGGGCTTCTATCTGTTGCGGTTTTAGGACCCAAACACCAATCCTGATAGAGGTTTAAATCTGATCGTTCCTTAAAGAGGAAATGCTAAGCAAAGAAGCAATCAACTGCAAACTACAAGATAAAAAGATTTAGGTGGTTCGGTGATGTGCGTACCTTCTTGGGAGAGTTCCAGATGATCTTATTAATGAGAAACAATCACCGATCTATGTGTGCAGCTAAATCTTCCTCTTTTAATCACCTATATGGGCTGCCAAAAAAACTCCTCTATGATGATTATTGCACTCAATGGTTTCTCTTCTCTCTTGTTTCTATTTTTTGTTCTCACAAAAACAAACTCACAATACCACCACCATACAAAACTTGAGAGGCTCCCTCTCTCTCTCTCATGTATTTTTCTTAATGTACAAGAAAAGCCAATAAAATAAAATAAAATAGAGTCTTATGGGGACTCTACACATGTCATCACAATCTCTACCTTGGCTTGAATGTTCATAGTCGCCCAATCATTTATCTCTCAACTATGCCCCCTCTCCCTAGGGTCAACAATGTCTAACTCAAGACATTTATTAATGCCTGCACTTTTTAGCAGTAGCTTCATTACCATATTTGCAAGGATATCTCTAGTAGAAATATTCTCATCTTGAATGAATTCATAAGTTTTATTGTACCTGATCTCAATATGCTTCGACCTTAGATGATACATCAGATTATAAGTCAAGTCGATCACACTCTTGTTATTACAATGCACAAATACTTTTTCTTGTGAGATGCCACGTTCACTAACCAAACCTTTCAACTAGATAACTTTTTTTGTTATCTCAACTACTACCATATACTCTGCTTCAGTTGTAAATAAAGCAACAATGTCTTGTAGAATGCATCTCTAATTGAGGTCCACCACTGAATGTGAATACATAATCTCTCAATAAACGTTTTATATCAAGATCACATACATAGTCAGAGTCAACACATCCAACCAATACGTCTACACCTTTATCCTTCTAAAACAATAACCCATTATTTGTAATATCTCTCAAATAATGCATAATCTATCTAATTGCATCCTAATGAGCCTTACCTAAATCAGCCATATACCTACTAACAATGCTTACTACATGTATAATATCTGGTCAAGTTTATATCATAGTATGCATCAAGCACCCAACTGCACTAGCATAAAGAATCTTCTTCATGCATTCCCTTTCTTCATCATTCTTTAAAACATTAATATAAAAAACATTCTTAGCATCAATCAACACATAAAACCAACACTATAAAAGGACCATCAACCAACTTATGGTAATAAACACAAGAATTATAACTACTACAAGTATAATCATGTAAGTATTGAACATTTTATACCATTGTCTAGGAAACTACTTAAGCCCATAAAGTGACTTCTTCAACTTGCAAACATGGTTCTCATGACCTTTCTCAAATCTTTTCTATTAATTTATGTAAATATCTTATTCTAAATGACCATGAAAGAAAGTTCTTTTAACATCCATTTGTTCTAGCTTGAAATCAAACATAGCCACCAAAGCTAGCAATAAACAAATAGAGATATGTTTTACAACTGGAGAAAATACCTCATTATAATCAATACCTTCTTTATGGGAAAATCTATTTGCAACTAACCTGACTTTATATTTAGGAAGCTCTCCTTCATGAGGCATTTTTTTTTGAAACACCCATTTGTACTCAATAACTTTTTTACCCTTTGAAAGTTTTACCAAGTTCCATGTTTGATTCTTTTGCAAAGAATGCATCTTATCCATTATAGCATCCAACCATTTTGCATTGTCTTCAACTTCAATGGCTTCTTGATAAGTATATGGATCCCCAGATCCAACTAAAAGTACATATCTTCTCTGTAGCGAATAAGTGGTTGACTTTTTTTTCTTGGCCTATCCTTTGCAATCAAATATGGAGGCACCTCTTGATGTGAAACATCATCCCATGAATATGCTTGTGACAACTCTTCTCTAGATATTTCTTTATTTTATTGGTTTTGTCTCTCTAGCTTTACTTGCACTGAAGCTTTATCACATTTTTTCTCATTTTCGTCTTCACTTTTGTTTGCCTTCAACATCAAGTTCTCATCAACGACTACATCATGACTAAGAATGATCATTTTGGCAATAGGATTCCAAAGTTTGTAGCCCTTAACACCTTTCTAATAGCCCATAAAAATATATTGATGAGACTTTGGATCTGACTTGGTATGTTGTTTATCCTGCACATGAACATATGCAGAACACCCAAAAATCTCCAATTTTGAGTAATCTATATGCTTGCCACTCTATACCTCTTCTAAACTCTTCAAATCTTCATGTGTTATAGTAGGTGATCTATTAATCAAGTATGTAATCATATTAATTGCCTTAGCCCAAAACTCCTTTCTAAGGTCAACACACAATCTCATGCATTTGACCCTCTCTAGCAGTGTTATGCTCAACCTTTCTGCCACTCCATTCTGCTAAGGAGTCCCAAGAGTGTTTAAGTGTCTTGTGATCCTTTCTTTCTTATAGAAGTTCTTGAACTCATAAGAAGTAAATTCGCCTTCATTATCTGATCTTAAGTACTTGATATATTTTTCAGTCTGCTTTGCTACCTCTGCCTTCCATTCTTTAAGTTTCATAAATATCTTTGACTTGTGCTTCAATAAGTATACCCAGACCTTATAGGAATAGTCATCTATGAATTATACAAAATATTTTGTACCACCTTTGGACTTTAATGAGGCTGGTCTCTATACATCTGAATGTAACTCAAGAGGATAACTGCTCATGCACACTTGTCTGAAATCTAACCTTGAATTGCTTGCCAAGAACACAATACTTGCAAAATTCTAACTTACATGATTTTATGCCATGTAATAAATTCTTTTTATGAAATTCAAACATGTCTTTCCCAGTCATATGACTGAGTCTCATATGCCAAAGATCAGTATTGTCTTCCTCCATAAAAGATAACATAGCAGCAACCCCAACTATTGTTTTTCCAATAAGTCGGTATAGGTTACCCAACTTTTCTTCCTTAATCAATATAAGAGCACTTCTTATAACTTTCAAAATCTCATTGGTTACACTAGACATGCAACTTTTAGAATCTAATGCACCCAAAGATATCAAATTATTTTGTAACTCTAGCACATGTATCACATGAAAAAGAGTACAGATAGCCCTATCAAACATTTTTATCTTCGCACTAACCAATTCTTAGTCTTATATGCAACATCGCTCTCCATGAAAATGGTACCACCATTATATGGGGTGTAGAAATCAAATATATTTGTATTGGGGCACATATAAAAAGAACATCTAGAGTCTAAAATTCATGAATTAAGAAAAAAAATCCATACCTGAAGAAACATAGATTATTTTTTAAATTCTCAGCATATGATGCAACACCTACTTGATCAGAATCCTTTGTTTTTTCTTTTTTGGCTTTCTCTTGATGCTTGTAACACTCTCTCATAAAGTATCCTAACTTCTTGTAATAATGACATCTCACTTTAGATTTGTCTTTAGATTTAGACCTGCTATGATATGGTAATTGTTTGTTCTCCTTACACCATCTGCTACTTTCATTTAGTGCCTTGACAATCATTCCTTCACTTTTTTTATCATTCAAAAAAGGTTTATTAAGCAACTCATTTGAAAGCAAAGCAAAATTTACATCATTAAATTTAATAACCTGTTTCCTATACAAAAGTGTAGTCTACAAGTTTGCATATTTAGGGAGCAAAGACTTTAAAAGAATGAAGGGTTTATCATCTTTGTCAAGCACTATATCCATACTTATAAGATGACTCACAATTTTATTAAATATATTCAACTGATCCAAAACACTTGTGCCTTCATTTATCTGAAACTCATTAAGTTGTTGTTTTCAATACAACTTATTAGGTAGGAACTTGGTCATATACAAACTCTCCAATTGTTTTCATAACTCCTTGGTCGTTCGAGCACATTATACATGATATCATTAGAGAGACAGTCTTATTGTTCTCGCAACACTAAAATTGAACTCTGACCAATCTTCATCACTTATTACAGGTGTTAAGATGATGGTTTGTTGCCCATCAGCTGCCACCACCAGTTTCATCAATCTGCCTGCCAAGGCTTTGTATAAAGCATGTTGGATCAAAATACCCTTCATCTTTCTTTGCCATAGATCAAAGTTCCCTTTGCTATATAATTTCTTTACCTCAAACTTGGCACTCGATATCTTAGGGCTATATTGAATCCTTCTCAAAGAAAAACCACAACTCTGATACAAGTTTGTTGTGGTTTTACGACCCAAAGACCAATCCAAAAAGATGTTTGAATCTGATTGTGCTTCAAAGAAGGAACACAAATTACTCAAAGGTAAGCAAAGAAGAAATCAACCACAAGACAACAAGATTTACGTGGTTCGGCGATGTGCCTACTCTTATGGGGACAATTTGAGATGATCTTATTAATGAGAAGCAATCACCGAATAGGAGAAATATGTAAGACCACAAAAGAAGAACAATAGCATTTATCGTCTGGTTCACCAATAAGATTGATGCATGCAGCCAAATCTCCCTCTTTCAATCACCTATATATGTAGCCACTAGCCAAGGAAACTCCTTTATGTTGGTCTTCAATGAAGGAATAACCCTTGCACTCAATGGTTTCTTATCTCTCTTGTCTCTTTTTTTTTCTCACAAGAAAAAACCCTCACAATACTACTGCCATAAAAAATATGAGAGCCTCCCTCTCTCTCATGTACTTTTCTTAATATACAAGAAAAGACAACAAAATAGTCTCATGAGGACTCTACACATGATATGGCATGTGGGTTATATAACGGACCAATTCAAGCCACATCATCACACTATCTTTGTACAATGCAACAACAAGAGTATATCTTACCAATGTTGTAAAAATCAGTTTAGTAGGTAAATCAGTTTCTTAAAAAACCCTTTGAATCGAATCAAAATGTTTATGAATCGTTACCTTTTCACAATGGGATGACATATGTCATTAAATAATAAAAAATATTTTAAAAATGTTAAAAAAGTTGTCAACCCTCTTAAAAATATTAAAAAATACAAGTTGAATCAACCCTAAATCAGCCCATTTTGAACCACCTTTATTCTATTCAGGTTGATTATGACAACATTGAATCTTACTATTACAAATCATTGTTTGTCATTGATCACAATAATTTATAAAAAAAACATAAGATTATTCCTTGGAAGAAGTTAAGTTCATATTTTGGCATTTGAAAGAGAATTGGATCAA
Organism: Nuphar pumila; assembly: GCF_984573655.1. NCBI lineage: Eukaryota > Viridiplantae > Streptophyta > Magnoliopsida > Nymphaeales > Nymphaeaceae > Nuphar > Nuphar pumila. Next base: position 23,036,256 of record NC_143252.1, on the reverse strand, counting down.
GTTGTTTCTTGAATTATTTAAGGACTCACATATAAGGTATAATGAGTTGAAAGAGACAAGCCACCTCCAATTTGTCCAAGCCATAGAAATAAGTCTCTAAGGCCCATAAGGGCTCTACTCATTTGGTAAGGGCTTGTGAATGTCACCAAGTTGATGGGACATCACAAGTTCAAAACCCATAGGTGGCATCCCTTGCTGGAAGTTCAAAGTTGGGTGCATTCCCCATTGGGTAGGGGAACCTCAAGGTTTTACCAACCGAAGGCCAGCAAACGTGCTATCGATGATTGGTGGTGGTGGAGTTCTTTTCATTTATTCCAAAAGAAAAAGTCTTTAAGGGTGTATTTGATGTGCTAGACTGGTGACATTTAACTAGGACATGTCAATCACACCCTATGGGGTGTGTCCTTTCAAAATGGCTTGCACAGGATGCCCAGCCACGAGGCCCACTTTGTCTCTGAGACACGATATGTCTTGCATGTCAAACACACCCTAAGAGTGCAATAGAGTGTACGACCTGATAAACCACAAAAACATGTGTGTTCTATCGGCTTGGTAGGAGTCTGGGTATCCTCTTGGTATGCATCTCTTCTTGTAAATATCTAGATATAATGAAAGTTATTCTTTTTTTGCTATCAGGTGGACATACACATCAACTGAACCACATAAATCTTGTTCCTCTTGTGGTTGCTTACCACTTTTATTTTTCTCTTGTAGTTTGCATATTTGATATCAATCCAATTAAGGGAAATAAGGCTATTCCTATTTCATTATAGTTGGTATCAGACCTTTAAGGTTTTGAAGCCCCTACTAGTTTGATATTAATAGATATGCATCGTCTTTCAGGATGGTTGCTAAAAGTTCTTCTAAGTTTGAAATCCCTAAGTTCAACGAGTTGAATTTGGCGACTTGGAAACTAAAGATGGATCATAGTAGCCATAAAGGGAAAATAAAGCAAACATGAGAAGATGATGGATGAGGATTTTGAAGAGAAAGATCAGTTGGCTAAGTCAGACATCATATTAGCTCTAGATGGATCAATTTTTTTCAATGTCTTCTGGAAATCATCGGCAAAAAGTTTATGAGACAAGTTGCAAAACACTTATGAAGGTAAATCCCTTTTTAATAAAACTTTTTTTTGTCAGCAACTCTATAATTTGAAAATGGGTGAAGGTGATTTTTTTCAAAATCATTTGAATAAGTTGGTGAACAAGTTGATTGTGTTAGAGGTCAAGATTGATGAAAAAGAGAAATCATCCATATTACTTTGCTCTACACCCCAGTCATGAAATGGACTTACTATATCGCTTGGTAGTACGAGGACTCTCGATTTTAATTCTATTATGGTTGTCTTTTTACAAAGGAATCTCAACGCAAAACAAGTCATGATTCTCCTACAACTACATTGGTAACCCGTTGAAGGTTGATTCAGTTAACATTGGAAACTAGTTATAATTAGTCCAAATCAAAAGAGTTAGAAAAGCAAAATGTTGGGGATGTGGTAACTTGAAACATATTAAGAAAGATTGCATGACACAAAGGAAAATCAAAATCCTCTCAAAACTTGTCCCAATCAACAACCCAATTCAAATGGATCTTAGAAGAGTATAATAGAAGAGATTAACACTTCTCAAAATGGAGAAGTTTTATATGTAGATAGATGTGCAACTTTACCTTATTGGTTGCTTGATTCTAGTGCATTTTTTCATATGTCATCTCCTAGAGAATGGTTTTGTAAATATCATGCATGTGATGATGGTATTGTTTACATATAAAATAATGACTCATGCAAAATAGTAGGAGTTGTCGATGTAAGAATCAAGATGTGTGACAATATGATTTGTATTATTTCAAATGTTAAACATGTTTTAGGTGTCAAAAGAAGTCTCTTGTCTAAAAAATTTTGATGAGCAAGGTTATAAGTTTATGAGTGGCAATGGTTGTTTTAAAAGGTGTAGTGGCAAAAGGAGAATTAGCAGGTAACTTGTAAAAACTTGTGGGCGAGACTATTTTGGGAGAAGTTGAAGTTGCAGAGAAAGACAATCATTATATGTCACAAGCACTTGAGTTATATGAGCCAACGCGACATTAAGACACTTCTCAATCAAAAGTGTCTTCTTGGTTTAAAGTGTTGTAGTTTGGATTTTTGTGAACCATGCTTATTTGGTAAACAAAATCAATTACAATTTGCTATCTCTACAGCTAAAAGTAATGACTTTTTGGAGTTGATTCATTCTGATACATGGGAATCACCCATTTTTTTCATAGGTGGTGTTTCATATTGTGTCACTTTTATTGATGATTTTTAAAAAACAAGTATGAATTTATATTTTCAAAAGAAAACCAAAAGTCTTCACTTGTTTTAAAATGTTTAAAGCTTTGATAGAAACTAAAAAAGACAAAAGCATCAAATGTTTAAGAACTGATAATGGAAGATAGTTTTGTTCTAGTTAATTTAACAGTTTTTGCAGTTGTAGACACCCAAATTTTGACAGTCATTTTCATGTCAGAGTCATATCCGGTGTCTCCATCCCATTTTAAGGCTATTCTAACTTTAATTTCATTTTAATTCTTCAAATGAAATCCTTAAAGTTTTTACCCAAAAGATGAAATAAACTAGATGATTTTAACTTTCAAAAAAGACAAAAGTCAAGTCAATATGATATCAGAGTCAAAAGTTATGATCAAAACAAGGTGGCTTGTTCAGTAAATATATTAATTTTTAGGTAGATCCCAATTTGAGTGCATTTTTTATCACTAAAAATTGAATTTGGTTTTTCAATTAAAATTTTAATTAAACTAGAGGGTGTTAGCTTTCCAATACACCAAACCATGCCTTGACCTGATACTTAGATATGACATCTCTGGTTAGGGAGATACGATTTGCACAAGTTGATCCAGGGTTTAAACAACGCATAACGGGTTGACAGAAACAGGTTCTGATTTCTGACAGAGAAAAAATAGAGAACAGATATAGAAATATCTAAAAAATTTACAGAGAATACTAGACATGATAATGAACACACTTAACGTACGGATCATCGATCGGATCTCTGACGAGGGAGATATCACCTCAGCAAGTGGTTCCTGAATCCACATAGCATTTTCACAGTTCAAGAAGCATAGTTCGGTTTCTGATTTTTTTAACAGGGTTATAGAACCCAAAATAATCTATTTTTTTTATAGGAAATCACTGACAAACGCATGGATCAACCCTAAAAAAATCATATTTTTTGACAGAAAATCAAACATGAAATAACATTGTTCCCACGTACTCGGGATCAAAATTAACAGATTATCGATAATGCATGAATAACATATTCTAAGCATGAAAAACAATAAAGAAAAGGCTATAAATAATGTAACAAATTTGGATATGATGCTTGAATGAATAAAACAAATATCAATATAATGAAATAATAAAAAAATCAAGGGAAAGCATGGTTGGAATTCGATTTAGCCTTCGAAAGATGGATTCGGTCCATAGAAGAATCGAATCTCATCCTTTCTTTGGCTTAAATATAAAAAAACAATAATCCAAACCGTTTCAACGGATTGAAATCATGAAAATCATCTTCCCACAACATTAGAACATCTTCTTGAATGTCCTTCACGATTCTTGAACGAAGGGTTTGCTTGAATCCAATACCAAAGGGGCGACAATGGCTAAAACATGGAATAAAATAATAAAAACTAAAAAAATAATGAAAATAGTGGAAGGAGATCTTACCTTGGGCTGCTGCACCAATGGAGGAAGGAGAGGTTGCTGGAGGAGAGAGAGAGAGCAAGAAAACCTAGAGAGAGAGATAAATAATGAGGGGGTCGACCCCTAGGTGTCCTATTTATAACTTTTCAAAACACTAATTTAGAAAGAATTTAGGTTAGTTTAAAACTTTCCTAAATGAGTTTTGATGAACTACATGGGGGGGGGGGGGGGGGAGTTTTTTATTGAAGAATCCTAACCTAATCAAACTCTAGCTAATTTACCTAATTCAACTAAAAAAAAAGGTCTCAAATGTGGTGCCACCTAGGCGAGCCCACATTTGGTTTTTAAAGCTTTTAATTAGAGGTTAAAATAAGGTTAAAAATGCTAAGGTGAAAATGGACTTTTAAAAACCAATTTTGATTTTTGTTTAGACTTCTAACCTAATTAAAACATTGACTAATTCTAAGTTAACCAAAACTTTTTCAAATGTGGCGCCACCCACTGTGGGCCCCGTTTAGTTTTCAGAAAATGATTTTAAAACTTTAAAGACAAAGGGGTTAAAATGATTTTTCTTCAGGAACTTCAAAAGGAAATCTAATATATATATATATATATATATATATATATATATATATATATATATATATATATATATATATTTGTATTTTTGGGAATATGAAAGATGTAAACTGGAATGGAATTGAAAATTAGGGTTTTGCACCCCTGCAGGATGGGCCCCGCCTGAAGAAAATTGAAAACTGGTTTGAAAATCAAGTTTTTGAAATAAAGAGTTTTAAGAATAAAAGTTTTGAAAGAAAGTTTGAAAATAAGACCAAAGTTCTAAATCAACTAGAGTCTTAAATGGATAAAACTCTTCCAGATGTGGCGCCAACTGTGTGGGCTCCATATCAGGGTTTTGAAAAAGTTGAAATAAAGATTGAAAAGGGTTTTGAAACAGAGTTGAAATCACAAGATGAGAATCAAAAGTTTTGAAAACAGAGTCCTGAACTAACTGAAACTCTGGAACAGAGTTCTGAAATTTTGAAACTCTTAAATTTTGGTTTTTAAAAGACAAACGAGAAGATTTTGAAAGATTTTTTCAAAGATTAGAAAAAATAAACAAAATACGAGACCAGGGTCATAGTCCTAATCAATTGGGACTCTAGGATAGAGTCCCAGAATTCTGAAACTCTTAGAACTGAATCTGTTTTCGAAAAATAAGTAAAATAAAAGCAAAAAAGTGGAAAATCAGAGTAGAGTTCTGAACCAATTAGAACTCTGTGATAGAGTCCTAAAATTTTGGAACTCTTGAAATTGGGTCTGTTTTCAAAAAATAAGTGAAAGTAAAGGTAGAAGATGAAATCATAGTAGAGTTTTGAACTGACTGAGACTCTGGGATAGAGTTCTAAAATTTTGAAACTCTACAATAAAGTCTTAAAATTTTGAAATTTGGTTGTTTGAAGATAAATAAAGAAGTTTTTTGAAAGATTTTCTCAAAAATTGAAGTCAGGGTTAGAGTCCTGATCCAATCGAAACTCTGGAAAAGAGTCCTGATCTGACTAAAACTCTAAAATTCTAATTTCTTTCGAAAGATTTTCATGAAAATAGATAAAAATAGCAACGAAAGATAGAGTCCTGATCCGACTGAAACTCTGAAACAGAGTCCTAGTCTGACTAAAACTCTAAAATTTTAACCAAAATGAAAGATTTTGACAAATTTTGTTGAAAACAAGTAAAAGTAGAGATGAAAGACAGAGTCCTAGTCTGACTGAAACTCTGTGATAGAGTCCTAGTTCGACTAAAATTCTAAGATTTTGGCTCTTTTGAAAGTCAGATGAGAAGGTTTTTAAAAACAAGTGAAAAACAGGAATAAATGATGAAATCGAGATAGAGTCCTAGTCCGAGTGAAACTCTGCGATAGTCCTAATCCAACTGAAACTCTGAGATTTTGGCCAAAATGAAGGAAGTGGACGAGGGATAAGACTACCTCTGATTTAAAGTCAAAATGAAATTTTGAAAAGGTTTAAAAAAGGTAAAAAGACAAAGTCCTGATCCGATTGGGACTCTAAAATTTAAAAAATTTGGATAAAAGAAGAGATCCAGAAGCGACACCACCTAAATGGGTCTCATCTGAGAATCAAGATCAGTTAAAATTGAGTTTAAATTGAATCCAGATCACTTTCTAAAGAAAATATTTTGAAATATGAGATCCTGAAGGTTGACAAAAGGCAAATATTGATCTAAAAACCCAGGTTTTTGAAATAGGATTTTAAAACTCGAATATGGATTAAAAGATTTTGAAAAAGACAGAGTGCTGAATCTCAAAAATGACATGCAATGCAATGAAATGGCATGCAATGATGCGAGGTGAGATGAAATGAGATGCAAAAGGCAAACCCTGGATGAGAGATTTGAAGTCCTAGACCCCTGACAAAGACAAAGAATTGAACATTTCTGTTCAAAGGCAAGAATTGATGATTGAAATTAAGCCAAAATGGAGATTAAATCTTGATTGCAAGATGAAATATTAGAATTTGATGAAAAACTTGGGCTTTGAATAGCTTTGGCTTGGATGTCGACCAGCTGGTTCTCTGAAGGATTTAGAAAGTAGGTCCCAGTGGCAAAAGGAAAGAGTTTGTGAATGAAGGTGAAAAATTTTGGGTGTTTACATAAAGCCAAACACCAAATAATAAAAATCCAACTCTCACTAGTAGTGAGAACCGGGTCAAACTCAGGAAACGAAGTGAAAAACTTTGTATTCCACAGAAATGCAATCTTTATTTCCTTAAAAATTAAATAAAATAAAGTAATAGAATGAGAGTGCTACCCTCTGGGGAGGGCTTAAAGAATAAAAATAACTACATGCCTTATTACAAACCTAACTTAAAAGTAAATAATCCTAAAACTAAAAGAAAAGAAAAAGAATAAACAAAAAGGGTCTTCTTGCTTGAGCCCTAGTCTATTTGATCTTCACTGCATGGCTTGAATCTAAAAGCTATTGGTATTTCTTCTTGATTTGTCTTGCATTCATTGCTTACGTTTCTCACGCATTTTCTGAAAGGGCTCTCTTAGGGGCCTTTGGAGGACCTTTTAGAGACCTCTGAGGGCTCTTCATGGGCACATTTGAGGGCCTTTTTGAGGGCTTATTGCACATGCAAACGTTCCTTGCAACACAAAAAAAAACAAAACCAAAAACAAAACAAAGAAACTCTACCAAAATTTAATGTTAGTCAAATAAGAAACAAGAATCTAACAAACTTGTAACAAATAACTAAGTAACAATTATATTAACAAACTATAAAACTAACTAACTAATCTTGAAACAAATTTAAAACAAACTACTAATTTAACCACTTAATGAACTCTAACTAAGGATGAAATACACTAAAACAAATTACTAACTCTAATTCAAGAAAACATGAACTAAAAAAAACTACCAATTAAAACTATGAAATAAATGAATCTAATCTAAAAGAAATTGATTTTAACAACTCTGATTAGCCTAATGCTGAATTACTAAATGACTAATTAGTGAATAAAAGGAATACACAAATTAAGATATGACTAGTTAATTATAACAAAAGAAAAACTTCTAAAACAAAGTATTTAAACGAAAGCAAAGATTCACATGACTTAATTCAGCTACATTAGAGATTTAAAAACATACTAAAAAAAATGTGAATTGAATTATGACTAATTAACCATAAAACTAAAACAAGAATCTAAAACAACTAATTAGACAAGAGCACTATGATATAAAATAACTAAAGCTAATTTATTGAATGAACTAATAAACACACAGAAAACGTGAATTCAACTAGACTGATTAACCATAACATAAAACAAAAGAATCTAAAACAAACTAGTTAGATAAACAAATAAACAATGAATCAACATCCTATTCTAAGCTATAAAAAAAACTTTTGGAAGTAAGCTAACTCTAACACACAACAATCTACGCAATGATAAAAAAAATTTAATCAATAACTAAATGACTAAATATTATGAATCAATGAAGAAAATGAAAACCGGTTACATGCAGCCTATGAAACATATGTAGGCCAACAACTACAGGCCGATGACTCGAGGTTTCGCTCATATTTGAAAACAAATCTGACCGAATACTCGGTTGTCACACGGTTCACGTCCAATGCTGAACTCAACGGTCGGCTGTTCAAGGATTGCACGTTGAGCACTCTAATGACGCATTTATTTGTTGCGAAAAGAAATATTTCCCGATCTCGGCCTGGTAAGGTTACTAGCTCTGATCTAGAGTGACACACACAAACAAAACAAAGTAGGCCTGGATGAACCTAATCTGGCCTGATAATGATATGATCAGGCTGGATCCGGCACGACAACTAGAACCTGACCAGATCTGTCAATCACGACAGATCTGGTATAGATTCAATAGCCATTGTGTTGCAACCGTACACACTAAAAAACATGCTACATGCACACTAAAAAACATGCTACATGCAATACTAAACATGATTTTTTCCTTTTTCTTTTTGCAATTGATAAAAGCAATCAATCTAAACTAGATGCAACAAATATACGAAGATCAGACGATATTATATGCAGTAATGAAATACTACTCATTACGAAATAAACAAAAACTAATCTAAATAAAAAACTATGGAGAGGCGAGGGAGAATAAACGTACCTCACGATCCATTTATGATGGAGGGGTTGAGAAGAATAAATGATCTTTCTCCAGGCTGCATGCAACTCCGACGATGGGGACAAGAAGAAGCTGGCAGAAGCAAGGGTTAGAAGTAAAGATGAAATGAAAAAGAAGGAAAAATCGATAGAGGAACTGGCCAAGAGTGAAACAGGGGAAGAAGAGAGAAGAGAGAGAGGAAGGAGGAGGCTGGGCATGAATCCCTAAAGAAAGACGCCCCCACTTTAAAAATTAAATTTTATACTAAAAAAAATTAGGTTACATGATTTTTCTAAAAACCGATACTAAATTTTCAAAAATTCCAAATGAACACTCTTCTAAAAACGTGTTTCGGAAAAGAACAATTCTAAACAACATAAAATATTAGTTGACACTCCGAAACTAATTAAACTACGAATTGAAAAATCCTAAACTAACTAAAACACTGTAAAATGTAGGGAAGGTTTGAAATTGGCGATTTTATCTTTATTTAGATTTTAAAGCAGTTTCTCGAAAACATTGATAAAAATGGGTTTTTAATGTATTTTTTTGACAGATCATGCATATATATATATATATATATAATGCAGAAATTATGCATGATCAAGTGGTTTTATTGATGTTAGTAGTAGTCCTAAGACCAATAATTTTATTTGTGAGACTTACGAACTCGAGAAGGCATGCAAACTTTCTTTTATTGCTTCTGAACATGAAAGAATGAGACCCTTTGTTAAAATTCATTCAGATTTATGGGGATCAGCCCCTATTCATTCAAGGGAAAAATATTGTTTTTACGTCATATTTGTTGATGATAAAACTCGATTCTCTTGGTTTTATCTCTTGAGAAAAAAAATCTGATTTTTTTTATTGTTTTGAACACTTTCATAAATATGTTGAATGTCAATCTGATGCCAAGATTAAAGTCTTCCAATCGGATGGAGGAGGTGAGTTTGAAAATCTTAAGTTTACTCGATAGCTTGACAGCTTGGGAATAAAAACATCAAGTTTCATGTCCTATGACTCCCGAACAGAACGGTGTTTCTGAATGCAAACATAGAAATATCATTGAATTGGGTTTAACAATGCTTTTTCATGCTAGGTTCCAAAAATTTTATGGCCAAAGGCTTTTTCTACAGCAGTTTTCTTAATAAACAGGCTGCTCTCTACCACACTAAAATTGTCTTCTCCTTACTTTGAGCTTTTCAAAAAATATCCAAAATATTATAGTTTCAGAATTTTTGGTCCTAGATGTTTTCCTTATTTGAAAGGGTATGCTAAGAATAAATTTGATCCCAAGTCTTTATCATGCATTTTCTTAGGATATAATACCAAGCACACGTGCTACAAGTGTTATCATCCTCCAATGGGTAGAATGTACATTTCCCATCATGTTTTTTATGAGAATATGTTGCCTTACAAGAAACCTGGTTTTCTTTATGAATGTAAGAATGTTAATACTGATTTTGTCACTTATGAAGACTGGGAAAATACATGTGCAAAGTCTTCAGACCCTAACAAAATCCATGCAGAAGAGAGAAGTGATGAAAACGTTCAACAACAGCTTGACATGGGACAACATCAACAATATGAAAATGCATATACAGATCAAGAGAATGGGCATTCTTCCTTTGAAAGTCTTGGCATAGATGACTTTGATTCTAGGATGATCAATGAAAGTCGTGATCAAGAAAACCATACGGATCAAGAAGAAAGTCAACATCAAGGTAATCATGAAGAAGGTTTGGATTAGGCAGAAAGTTCAGAACAAGGTGAGGTTTCAGACCTTAATGACAACCAAAGTCAAAATGTGAGAACCATAGAAACTCTCAGCATGCATGGTATTTTTAAACCAAATCCAAAATATGCTCTCATTCATGAAAATCAGATTCCCAAGAGCCAAGAATATTCATGTAGCTCTTTCTCATCCTAAGTGGAAAGCCATGATGGATAAGGAAATCAAAGCTCTTAAGATAAATAACACTTGGGATCTTGTTTCAAAAATGCCAAAGACGAATATCGTGGGGTCAAAATGGGTTTTCAAAGTCAAGCTAAAATCTGATGGGAGTGTTGAAAGACTTAAGTCACGATTAGTTGCATGACGTTTCACTCAAGCTGAGGGTATAGACTATCATGACACTTTTTCTCCGGTTATTAATCCCATGAGTTGTTCTTACAATTGCTACCATCAAGAAATGAGAAATTAGACAACTCGACGTTTCCTACATGGGTTTTTAAATGAAAATGTGTTTATGAAGCAACCTTCGGGATACGAAGACCCAAAGCATCTTGAACATGTTTGCCAACTCAATAGAGCTTTGCACAGGCTCAAACAAGCCTCTAGTGCCTAGTTTGACCGATTGAGTGTTTTTCTGATAGAATATGGGTTCTTCTATAGCATTGTTGATCCATCTATATTTATTTATCATAGCAAAAGAGGTAGTCTTGTGCTCCTCATCTATGTAGATGACATGATATTTATAGGTGACAATGGTGAATTCATTAAAGAGCATTTTGAAATTAGGAAGGGAATTTACTATTAAAGATCTTGGCAAGCTTCATTTCTTTTTAGGAATAAAAGTTCAGTACTACAAACATGGAATGTTTTTGTCTCAAGCAAAATATGCACGAGACATACTTGAGAAAGCCAAAATGCAAGATTGTAAATCCATTTATACCCCCATGGCCACTAAAACCGAGAAAAAGGAAGGAGATGATCTTTTTCATGATGCGACCTTTTAAAGGAACTTGGTTGGATCATTACAATACCTCGCTATTACACGTCCAGAATTATTCTTCAGTATCAACTATGCCAGTCAGTTTATGCAAAACCCCAAGCAGACTCATTTTCAAGCAGTTAAGAGAATCTTAAGGTATGTCAAAGGTTCCTTGGAAGATGGTTTATACATTACTTCCCAAAGCACTCTAGATCTCTATGCCTTCTCTGATATGGAATGGGTTGGTTGCCCAGTTACTAGAAGGTCCATAGCTGCATTTTCCATGGGAGCAATTGTATTTCTTGGATTGCTAAGAAGCAAAGAACTATTGCTAGATCTAGTGAAGAAGCATAATACAGGGTCATGGCTTCGACCACTGTAGAACTTACATAGATATCTTTCATACTTCGTGACATCGGGATATTTTTATCTTCACCCCCTGTTTTGCATTGTGATAATCACAGTGCTTTGTATATGATTAATAATGTTGTGTTTCATAGTAGGTCCAAGCATATCCAAATTGACTATCGCTATGTTTGGAAAAGGGTAGCTTAGAATTTACTTGGTCCTTCCTCAAAACTGCTTGCAGATAATTTCACTAAGCCTCTCTCAAAAGTTCAATTCAACAGCTTGAAGAACAAATTTGGCCTATGCTCTCGGGCAAGTTTGAGGAGGAGTGACAGAAATTACGTGAATGAAAAAGGAAATGAAGAAGAAAATCATGTGAATGAAGAAGGTTTTGGCAGGTCTCTTATAGAGAAAAGGAAAGAGATCAGTAGCAGGTCTCTTGCAGAGAAAAGGAAAGAGATCAGTCATACAAGCAATCATGTGATTACTGAATCCATTGACAGCATTTGAATAAAAGGAAAGATGCTGCATATTGTTGTATACAGGAAAATGAAAGACAACAGAGATGGACCCAATGGAAGGAAAGATGCTGCAGAAAAGAAAGACTTTGCAAAGAAAGAAGATCAAAATAGAAACTGAAAAAGGAAGAGAGAAAAGGCTGATTTTTGGGATCATCCTTTGACATGATCTCCCTTCTCTCTTTATTGTTATTGCCTCTTCTGGCAAAATTCTTGGCGCCATTGCTGGACCCTTTTGCTATATATTTCTTGTATCAATTAACAATAAAAAGTGAGTAGTTGTTTGGCCCCATGGACGTAGGTTCGATATAGCCGAACCACGTATGTCTTCTCTTAGTTTTTCTCTTCTTTAAGTTTTATATTGATTTTTTAGCTCATTAGTTGATGAGTTTCTTGTCTTTGAATTTACGCAACTACCAAGAAGTTCGCAACTCTTAGAGGGAAGGGTGTGACAATGGTCATAGGTGGTGGGAACTCCCATGGTTGAAGTGGAGAAAGGAGTTGCAAGCATACAAATTGTTTTAATTGTTATTCCTATTCCATTCTTACGTAATTGGATATTCTTGGATGATTTTTTGTCTACTATATGTTATTTATTTTAAGAAAATGCATCTCAATTTTTTTATCTTCCAGATTTTCTTGAATGAAGTCTTGACTAATTGTTTTTTTTTTCTGAGCAAAAGCTTTGACCAATCTTATCATATAGTAGTTCCATTTCATATTGTTCATTGTCATATAATGACCGTATACTTATAAGTTACGAGAGAAAGTGTTGCTCCATGCATGAATGTATGTAATAATTGATATATATTATGTGAATGGCCAATGTATATTTGTTGGTGTAACCTTTATTTGCTTTTTAATGCTCCATGAAGTCAGAATTGCTTCACAGCAAAACAATTGCTGATGTCAATTTTATAATCCTTAAATAATGAGCGGTCTGATAAAGGTTAGAGAACTAAAGTTGTTATTGTATATATGGATGAGCAAGAATGCTACCTTTTTTACCATAAATTCTCCAACAAATTAGAATTGATTCCCAGAAAAATACACTTTATGATGTTAACCTGCTTTTTTTGGCAGCTTGTAAACCATTGCTGTGCACTACAAGAAGCAAAGCAAGTTTCCTAGCTTTTTAGCGGTATCCTATTCACTTTTGTGGTAATCCGATAGCTGTAGGTTGGAATTCATTCAATTAATGGCAGCAGAATTTCTATTATTAAAACAAATAATGCGGTGTCTCATTTGCACATAGAGCAGCCACTGCTCAAATGGCCATGATATCTATTTAGCATACTGGTACGAGCTTGGTTTCAATAACACATGACGAAAAAACAAATGGAGCAGATGAAAAGTAAATATTAAAAACGTGTTTGGAAGCCCGTAGTTGGGGATGTAACTACAAAATCAACACTTGTTTCTAGATCCCAAACAGCTTGAGATAGAACTGCCCAATCCTTAGCCCAAATTTTGAGGCGCTCCGGAATGTGTGATGAGAACTCCAAATCTTATAAATTCTATCAGCATTTGTGGATCTAATAGTTATACTTGCATCCTCAACAGTCAGCTTTTGTTTATGCAGATCATTTTGCTGCAGGAACTTGTGGCAGTGTTGCATCCGGTTGCAGATAGAGGTTCATGTTAATCTCAGCTCAGAGAAAGTGACATCTAGAATACCAAATGAAAGCTCGTTGAATGTGTTAAAAATTTGTTTGGCATGCATCGACACATTTCAGGAGGCAAAAGTTTTGCAGATTGTTGGATGTATAAGCTGCTGCTGCATACTCGACACAGATTGTTAAGCTGGAGGAATCAACAGATTCTATGTGAACGACGACTGGGCTACTGTGTTTGTGTTTGATTGTGACATAAACTGCATTTGAAAACGAAGAAATCGCCGCCCTGTATGTATACTGTTGTTTTTGCTCTGGCTCACACTGCTTAAGCATAGAGCAGGATTTGGGATTTCTTTTCTACCATAGGACTCTACAATGCTCAATTTCCAAGCACAATTCCAGCTAGCATGTTTTACCGGTCTTTGCTAATTGGTACAAGCAAAACAAGCAAACTCAACATAGATTTAGATGAAAGTTCATACATAATCAGAATCCCAAAAAGCCATGTTTGGTTATGGTATTAACTACCTTGCAATTTTTGACCCTGTATCTGTCAAGAGGATCTTTTAGAAAAAGCCTCTGATTGTACACTCTATATGCATACTCTTGAAAAGGGAACGATATGAACTTCCTCTGTGTAGGTTCGTCATCTTCAGCATCATTATCTTCTTTGTTGTTACCAGCATCAAACTCCGGCAAAGGGAAGATGGTTTTCTCTATGGAAGAAGGCCAAGTCATAAGCATTGTCAATGGAGAGCAACACTTATTTTCCGTGCCTGACGACTTGTACACCGGCCTTCCGATCACGTTACAAAACCTTCCATTGCTCCAAACCTGGAACTCAGAAAACAGAGACACAGAAGGAAAACAAAAGACTCTCCATGAAAATGCTAGTTGGTTTGATGGATAGATTCTGCATACAAAAAGCATCTAAGACATTTGTTTTTGTCGTTTGAAAGTAAAACTGATAAAATAAATCGTGTTTCATATTCTTGAGAATTTGGCTTGCCTTTGCAATGTCTCCAATGGTAACCAGAACAGCATCAACCTGTGGCGTAGCAGAAATCGAACCAGAACGCATCCGCAGAAGGCAGGTCCGGCTATGCACTTGGTATTGCAGGCCGATTATGTAAGGATACGACCGACTGGAGACAGGCTTATTAGTTACCATGGCATTAGAAACCCATACCAAGGGGGAAGGACCGTTGGCTCCTCCCAGAGCTTTCACAAAGCCCAAGATCTCCATGACTCTGCACGCAACGGCCCCAAGCTCTCCCAAGAACTCCGCCAGAAGGCCGCCGCTGGAAGGTTTGTCAAAACATAAGGTCCGATGGATTCTTTCCTCTTCTTCTTCGTTACCATCATCTTCAAGTCCCACAGGCCACTCGTGGGAATCACTATTGGGATGGCTCTCGTGAAGCAGAGCAGTGGAATGGAGATGTGCAGCGTGTGCTGTTTGTGGGGATATGTTGTGGTCGATCAGCTGGAAGAAGCCACGGTCCTTGGCAGCAGCAAGTACGTCGCTTGAGAGGTTTGGGTTTCCGTGGAGAGGAATGAGAGGTGGATCGATGGTGGTGAGAGATGCGGTGGAAAGGTTGCAGTTGGTGGGGAGCGAGAGAGCGAGGGGCAGAGAAGACGAGAGCTGCAGGAAGTTGGATAGGGGATCCAAAGTGGGGAAAGCTGAAGATGATGAGGATGCAGAAGAGCGGGTGAGGTTGTTGGTATTGTTTGAAGGAGTTGGTGGTGGTGCTGCTGGGATGTTGCCGTAAGAGCTGAAGGGATGGTGGTTCTCATGGGTGGTGGTGGTCATCTCTCTCTCTCTCTCTCTCTCTCTCTCTCTCTCTCTGGGGTTGGGGAGGCTTTGATTTTCGGTGAGAAGGTGTTGGTGAGGGGCTTAGGTGTGGAAATGGAAATGCCTGGCCGCCGGCCGGATGCGGCGGGAGATGCTGGGGGTTGAATCAACACACATGCATTTGAAAATTTTGTTAAATTAATGGTAGTTGGTGAGATTCCGGATGGAGGGCAAAATTAATAAAATTGAAAGCTGCACATTCCAGTGTTGTCAGAATTAGTTTTTGAACCGTCTCGATTTTGAAAATATGAATGCCTGGATCGAAATGGCTTGAATCCGTCTTCTAATCTAAACAAACTTTTTGAAAAGAAATAAACTTTCCTTTAATCGATAAGGTGCCGATATTCGATTCCTACAACTCTACATTCCCCCAACTTCACTTCATGGATGCTACATTTCTTGAACCGAGCCCAACTGATTGTGCTTCAGCAAATGCTCCCTTGACTTTAGCTGCTTGTGTCGGCTGTTAATCGATCATTTGACTCTTGTCTTCATGAGCCTTTGGCTGACTCATATTACCCAAGATCACACGCTTGAAACTAAGCCTGGTTTTCCAGTTATCAACTAGCTTCCCTGAACCTGGCTCGATCTCGATCTCGATCTCGATCTTGATCTCGAACTCAAACTCGAACTCGAACTCGATCTCGATCCTTTTCAACCCCCAAATGGGTCGGGTCCTCGATGCAGTAGGTTTGGCAAGTTGTGGGAATTATACATGGAGGGGGCACGCCAGTACTTTGCAGAAGCTTGGGCCCCAGGTGTCTGCTAAGGACGGACTTATACGTATAGCTTTCTGGGCGACAGCTCAACAACTCCACCAATCAAGGGTTCCCAAAGAGCAATTTACAAAAAAACTACCTATACTTATACTCATCCCCTACCTTATCACAGAGCATTCTCTGTTCGCCCAGCAATCCATTGAGTTGATTAATAAAAACAAACAACACTATCATTTTATACCTCATTTGGCTATTTGAAATGCAGTTAGTTAGATGAGCACCACTGTTTCTTAAACTGTAACCATGTCCAAGTAAGGTGTCAATAGGTCAGGTATCACCCCCCATCCCGTCCTCTACCAGATATGGTAAGGTCAGAGTTTGGTAACAAAAGAAGGTTAAAATCAACTGTCCAGGTGGGTGTCTCGGACCCATGAGGTCTAGTTAGTATATAGAGCTAGGCAAAGTTTATGAAATTTCAGACCAAACATGGGTCTTTCCCGAGTTCAATTAAGATCCACAATTTTTTAATGTAAAAAACATAAAAGATATTATTTTATTAGGTATGAACGAGGTCTGGTGTATGTAATCTTTATTGGACCCTGGTACGGTTTTTTCTATAGAAATTCCCATAGAACCCAGGTCCAAACCAGGTACCGTCACCTCTTTTTTGGATCAGGGTCTGGAGTCTGGACCCACCCATTTATGGCATAGGTCCAACCCGTTGGCACCCTTTTTTTTGGATAATCCAGGGGAAACCCCCCATCACCGACTACACCTTGGCGGGGCTCCGGTTGGTAAAACCCTTAAGGTCCCCCTGCTCACCGGGGAGTACACCCAGCTTCGACCTTGCAGCAAGGGACGCCACCCATGGGTTTCAAACTTAGGGTCTCCTTGCCACAGAGATGGACCTCATGAGCATTGAGAATTTGTAAAGTCAGCCCCAGAAATAGGGGTTCAAACGGGTCGGTTTCAGGATGGATCTTTCCAGATCCGAATCCAATATATATACATATATATATATATAAACAGTATATCCAAATCCAGATTTGTATCTGAATCAGATCCAAGGAGCTATGATTGAATCCAAATCCGAAATATACATAGCAATAATAGATACAAAAAAAAAAGAACAAAAACAAGCTATTTACCTGTAAAAATGCAACCGGATTTTGATTCAGACCAACTCCAGATCTGACTTAAAACGCTGATCCAAATCCCACCTGAATCCAAAAGTAAACCGACTGGACAGATTCAAATTCAATCTGAATGAGCATTTGAATTTTACTTAAAGGATCCATATTAAGAAATAACATGTCAGATCCTATATCCCACCATATCCAATCCGTTTACAACCCTACCCAGAAATGACAGCCCACCCAATCATCCTCTGGTCTCTGAAACTTTTACAATGCTAGATGGCATGAGGAGTTAGGATCGAAACTTCCCAGTATACTGTCCCAAACCTGTCCAGTAACCCATGAAATATAACCCATATTGAATGAGAGCAGATCGGTTCCGAGAGACCTTTGACATAAACTGTCCAAGGCACCTTGGATGTCGACCATCAAGATGATGAATGGCATCCAAAACCCATCAAATAGGATGGGCCCCACATAGATGTTTCGTTGTCCATTTCATAGACGAGCGACATCAATCGCTGGAAAATGGGCAGTTGAAATTTGTCAAAGAAAAAGTGTTACTACTTATTTCATAAATTAGCTCACCATCATTTGCCTAAGTTTGGTTTTGGAGGAAAACTGCATCTTTTTGAAAAAGTTGTCATGAAGAAAAAATAGTGACCATCACATTGGTTTATAAAGGATAGAGTTAATTTTAAGATCAAGATGGGCATGTCAATTGAACTCTAAACTTAGGATTTGGACTTGGCTTTGGTTTTAGACTTAGATTTGGATTTGAATTTGGGTTTGGGTTTAACTCGATCTTGACCTTTGACCATTTTTTTTTGCTCAGAACAGTTTTACTGGCCTATTTAATGGTCTTTGATCATGCATATATTTTGCATTTTATTCATACTATTTTATACATGATCCATAGAAAAATTTGTGTTAAAAATTCATTTTTATCGTTGCTTTTGAGAAATTGCTTTAAAATAGAAAATTTGAGAAAATTGTACACTCCAGAGCTAGGCCGGCATTTTTTTAGTGTTTTATTTAATTTAGGAGTTTTAAATTTATAGTCTAAATTAGATTAAGAGAGTAGTTACTAAGTTTAATTAGTTTAGAAAAAACTCCTTTTGAAAAATATGTTTTTTTATGAAGACTTGTTTTGAAAATTTTGAAAATTTTTCGGACTTTCATAGAAAATTGTATTTTGACCTCATTTTTATTATAAATAAAATTTTTCCAGCAGCAGCCAACGTTTTTTCGTCTTGAAGTTGACGCCCCCTCTGCCTCTCTCTCTCTCTTCTCTCTTCTTCCATACCGGTTTCTTTCTTCTCTTTTTCTTCTCTCTTTTCCTTTCTCTTCTTCTTTTTGCCCCCTATCTTCATCGGTGTTTCTTTCTTTTTCGTTGAGAGGTATTTGCGATAAGTGAAAAAGTTGTTTTTTCTTCTCAGCCTATTTGTCGGAGGCGAGCTGCTTGGTGAGTCTCTTCTTCTCCATCTCTATAGTTATTTTTAAATTCATTGCATGCATCGTAGTTTATTTATCAACTTCATCATCGCATATACAATCATCTGATTATTGTTCTTGTGGTTTTTGCATATTAGAATAGAATACATGCATCATATAAATTAGTTTCATTCAACTTTGGTTAATTATGTTTGATTTATGCTTGATCGTTTTAGATAGTGTAGATTAAAAATAAATTTTTTCTAGCAATAGTTAATTCATAAATCATTTTTTTTAGTTGTTTAGTTGCTGTTTTTATTTTCATAGTTTTTCTTGAGTTTCATGCGCACATGAAACACGGTCGCAGCATCACACGATTAGCAGATATGTGTGACGCCAAAACTGGGACCAGCACCGTCTGATCTGTGGAACCTGCATCGTCCGCAAGTTGAATATAGATTTCCATGAGTTCTAACAGACCACGGATGGCTGGATGCTTATAGATTTCATTTCTGGGTTAGAACAGCGTGAAAACGATGTTATCTTTTCTTGACGCTGTGTGTAATCACGAGCTGCATTAAGCCACCATAACGTGCGTGATTCAAGTGAGTTTATGAAGATTGTTTTCAATTTAAGTTAAATACATATTATATGCTGCGCTGACTTAGATAGGTTAGATTTATTTAGAATATCGTTGGGTCACCTTTAAGCATTGAAGTAGTTGTTTTAAGTACTTCTTTTGCAGTTAGCTATTATCGTGTATACTAATTAGTCTATGTGCTTGACATTTTTTTTTAGCATTAATTAAGTTTTATATTCTAATTATATTCTGGTTTATGTTTTTATTTGATTAAAATAGCTGAATAAATTCTAGATTACTTGATTGAATTAGATAGTGTCATGTTAGCACTTGAATTCCGGTATGTTAAGTGACGCTTTCCTTTAGTCGGATCTTGTTTAGTTTTTAATTATTAGTATAGATTAGTTGTTCATAATTAGTTTGTCATTTGATTATTTTATGTTCTTAGACTGTTAAATTAGTTAGTGTTGTCCATGTTTCCCCTGTTTCAAGAATCAGTAATTCGGTTTATATTTGTTACAAGTGGTTAGTTGTTATTTAGCTTGTTACATGTTAGGTTATACTTGTTACATGTTAGTTATATATTAGTTAGTTTGTTATAGTTTGTTAGAATCTTGATTCTTGTTTTGATTTGACTAACTTTAGTTTTAGAATTAGTTTTTTCCTTTATATGCTTTTTGTTTTGTGTTTTTGTTTTGCAGGAGAGCGTATAGATATGCGGTGAGCCCTTGAAAATACCCTAAAAGAGCCTTTTGAGGTCCTCAAAAGACCCCTCAACTATATCAAATAGCTAAAACAGTAAGGGATAAGAAGCTCAAGCAACTGAAGACTATTTTCTCCTTTATTTTAGATTAAGATTTTATTTTATTATTTAAATTAGGTATGTAATATAACTATTTATTTATTTGTTCAAGCCCTCTGTAGAGGGTTATACTCTTAGTTTATTTATTTAATTAATTCTTTTATTTTTTTAAGACAATAAAGAATAGTTTAGCTTTTTTGTAGAATACAAAGTATTTTTCCCATTCCCTAAGATAGACCTGTACTCCACCACTCGTTCGGGTTAATTTTTTTTATGATTCGGTGCACGGTTTGCACAAACATTTTTATTGAAAATATTGTTTTAAAATGCTTTATTGAAAAAACTGCATCAATTGACCATTCATTATTGATCTAAACCTAGTCAATACAAACATTCGAGCCACCCTTGACCTGGTCCAACATTCTGGTATACAACCATTTATGGTCAAACATTCCTAGAACCACCCTCTTTATTTAAAGCTTGTGGACTGCTGACCACACCCTAGATTTTGGATGTTCTTGACTTAAGTAGGGCCTTCATAGACCCGTTGACTACACTTTTGACCCTTGGTCTATGAATGGCTTATTCTGGCCATTTGACTAGCCAGTTTGGCCACCTAGGAACAATGATTCTTATCTATTATCCTTAATTGCTAGATGTTGGGACTAGGGCCTATATATACCCCAGCCCTCTTCCATTCTCTTTACTGCTCTCTCAAGATATTCTCCCATCTCATATCTCCTCTCTTCTACGAGCTCCCTACTCTCTCATCTCTCTGCCACGAGCTCACTGCTCTCTCTCTCTCATCCTTTCTTTTTAACTCTGGTGAGTTTAGGTTGACTTAGTCAAGAGTCAGTCTTGTAAAGCTTAGGGTGTATCCAATTCTAATTGAGTCAAGAAGTTATTCAAGGTAGTCTATGTCGAGTTGCTCAGTCTCACTTAGTATAAGGCATGGGCAAACCTTCGCGAGTAGGCAAAAGCTCAGTTGTATCTTAAGAGAGAAGTTACATGAATTACCATTGCATCAAAGATTTGATCCTAAGTGTAACACCCCAATTTTTTAAACAAAAAATTGTATGATTATTGGTCATCATTTTTCTGGCTGGGTGAGGGAGTTGGTCTCAAATGCCCAGACCATGTTAAATATCAATGGTGTTAGAGAAGATTGGTTCAAGCTAGGGCGGGGTCAGCGGCAAGGGTGCCCACTCTCGCCTTTGTTGTTCAATGTGGTTGTTGAGGGTATTGTGGTCTTGCTTAAGCAGGTCGTGGCATTGTGATTCATTGATCCTTTGCAGGTTCTGGACTTTCCAGGTCATATTCTTACTTATGCTGATGATATGATCATTTTTTGTCGTACAAATGTTCAGCAGATGCTTAGGTTCAAACTTATCCTTCAGTTCTTCCTCTCTCTATTCGAGATTTCTCTGAATGAGAACAAATGCTCTCTTACTATGTTCAATGTTCAGTCCACTATGCTTGCAGCTGGGAAGAGGATTTTTAATTGCATTATTTCTGAGTTGCCTATAATATACCCGGGTTTGTCGTTACAAGTGAAGCGCCTCTCTTCTACTATATGGGTTTCGACGCTCCAAAAAGTGAAGCACAAATTACTATCGTGGCAATCATCTTATCTCTCCATCGTTGGTCGTCTGACTTTAGTCAGACATGTTCTTCCAACTATTCCAGAAATTTTCATGTCTATGTTTGTGATGCCTGTGGGTGTGGAGAAGCAGCTGACACACTTGCTGGCAGGTTTTTTTTGGTCTGGGTGTCAACTCAAGGGTAAGTGTCACTTGATTGGTTTGTGTTCAGTAGTCTTATCTCGGCGTAGAGCTGGCTTAGGTGTTCTTGCGCCCAGACTGTGGAGCATTTTTCTTGTCGCCAAGCAATGTTGGTTGGCCCACCAATTGGACAAGACTTGTGCTAATTTGCTTCTTGCTAAATATAGGGCTCCTACTCTTATTCTGGTTTGCCTGGGAACCCGAGGTTTGGTGTTCTCGCATTTGTGTAAATCGTGGTTGAGGGATTCAGCCTTATTTAGAGATCATTTTGAGGACTCTAGAAATTTTGGTCAGTGGTTGCATTGGGCGCTTGCGCCAAGCAGAGAGTTCCTCACCTCCAAAGTCTATAGATCGTTGCTCCCTTCGGGGGCTGATTGGTTGCTCGAGAGTGTGCTTTGGGCGAAGGGCCCTTCTCCCCGTTCTCGGGTCCTGCCCTGGTTAATTTTGCACGATAGGATTCTGTTATCATCGCAAAATTTTACTTTTGCAAGTCAAACTGACCTTTGAAAAAGAATTTAAAAATAACTTGCCTCTGTTTTAAAATGCGGGATAATTATGAAGAATGAGACTCGCCTGTCGGTACGAGGTTTGACCGTTCCTGGCACCTTTACCAAAGGTAATTGAACCAAGGATCAATCTAGTGCTTTGTTTTGCTCAACTTATCTAAATCATGTTCTATTCTTAAATGCATAAAGAATCAGGCATGTGGTATGAATTTTCTGAAAATGCAGATTGAAAACATGATGTTTGCTTTGAATATTTAAAATACTTGAAAAAATCTTAGAAAATATAACACTTTGAAAATCGTGAATCATGATTGGGAGAGAGTTTCTGAAGAAAAGAAAATCGATTTCTGAAGAAACACAAGTGTTTTGTGAAAATTGAATTTCAAATAACTTTGGAAAAAAACTTGATTTCTCTGTATTCAGACTTTGAAATTGAAGATATTGTGACTTGGAAAATCGTGATTTGAAGTTGAGAAATGCTTAAAATACTCTTTGAAAGCTCAGAGTTTTTAGAAAATCATTTTCTGAGTAAGACTTAGAAAATTTTGAGAAAATCGATTTCTCTGAATTGGAATTGGAATTGGAATTGGAATTTGAATTTGCTAATTGAATGAAATGAATGAATATGGATTTGAAAGACATTGTTTTGAAGAATTGAGAAAGTCTTTTTTTTTTGTATTTTTGAGAAATGCAGTGCATTTTGAAGTTAGCCTAAGAGTGTAGGCTGAATGTGGCTAATACGAAGATCACAAATCTGGGTCTCATTCGTATTCTAACTATGGTCATGAATACGAATTCCACCATGTTTATTAACTCCCTAAGAGCCATTTGTGTCAACAATGGTGAAATTGAAATATGTACATGAATGACAAACATAACAGTTATATATCAAAATTTAACCTATATGCAATGCAAACCCTAATTCTAAGCAGGAATTGAAATTCTTAAACCAAATTTAATTACAATTTACATCACTAATTGAATTTAAATAAATGAAAATATAGCTTTAAAATATCCCTGCAAAACTAGAAAGCTTGTTAGTGAAAATATGTTGGCTTTTCTATATTTATCCAGTAATATCTAAAAATTACCAAATTTTCTAGATATAAGCCTTTTTGTATGATTCCTTGAGATAAAAATAATGAAATATAAAATAAAATTGAAGAAATAATAAAGATAAATCATTTTGAAATTCAAAATTTGAGAGAAAATGATGAAAATACCCCTGAAAATAAGATTATGGCCTTGAAATCAAGGTTTTGAGAAAATATTTTGGTAAATTTTTGGATTTAGGGTTAAAAAAGACTCGAATCAAAACCAAATCGAATATAAAATATCCTAGAATGATTCTAAACATGAATAAACCCTAAAAACATAATCATGATTTTATCAGTGTTTCGAAATCCTGCGGGCATCCTGCTTTGCAATATAATCAATTCAAGCACCAAATGATTTTCAAAATTGATAAAAATTGGCATGTAAGCTTCATACAACCCTAAAATTAAACTCAAAACATAAAAACCTATTTTTGACATAATTTAAATATGAAAATTGCACAAAACTCTAAAATATGCTATTTTTGTTTGTAAGCACGTACTTGTTTCAGTGTTAAACCCGAATCAAGGGTCAATTCACCATGGAAATTCATAAAATTTTACATAGCAATAATAGACAAAAAAAACAGAGATTCTCCTTTTTTATAGATCAGAAAAATCATCTCCGGTTAGGGAGATATCATTCTGGCAATCTGTACTTGAATATAACGAATATAAAATCGATCAAAACACGCACTTCTGGTTTCAAATACAAGGAAAAATAGCAAAACACATCAAAAATTTCTGAGATTTCATAAGTGAATAACAAACATATAGATAATGAACTTTCATTTTTACAGATCATTGATCGAATCTTTGGTTAGGGAGATACAATCAACACAAGTTGAATTAGGGTTTTAATAAAACATAATGAGTTCTAAAAAGTTGATCTAACTCTCTGACACAAAAAAATTATCAAACAGTGATAAAAATTATAAGAAATTTACAGTAAATAATAGACTCTAATACAAAGCTATTGCAATTTACGGATCTCAAATCGGATCTCGGATGACAAAAATAGCACAACTGCAAGTTATACTTGAATATGAATAACGATTTTAATAAACAGGAATCACGATTCGACTTTGTATTTTTCTAACAAAGTTCCCGAATCCCAAAACCTCTGATTTTTTTACAGAGACTTACTGACAAATTCGTGGACTAAATATAAAAAAAACAGAATTTTCTAACAAAGATTTAAACACAAAATAGCATGATTTCTACAGACCTAGAATCAAAACACATAAAAATCTAATAAAACAATAAAAATTATGACTTAAACATGGAAAATAACAAAAAAACACATAAACAGCATAACAAAATTTAATTTAATGCTAAAACATGTAAAAAAAATATCATTATAATAAGAAAATAAAAAAATATAGGGAATCTATGGCTGAAATTGATTTTACCTTTGAAAATATGGATTTAGTCAATTTAATGGGTAAATCTCATATTTCATTCGTTAAGAATGTAGAAAACATACATCTCATCGATTCTAACGGATTAGAATTCTGGAAAACACCCTCAAACTGAGTTAGATCATCTTCTTGGGTCGACTTTGGGGTTCTTGGATGAAATCCATAAACACAAGGGTTTCCATGGTAAAATCTATTGAAAAATCATAAAAAACTAATAAAAAAGCACAAAATAAAGTATAAAAAATTACCTTGAGGGTTGCAGCTGCAATGGAAGGAGGAGGTGTTGGAGAGGAGAGAGAGGTCACGAAATTGGGAGAGAAAAAGAGCCTTTTTTGACCCCTCTAAAGACCCCTTTTTATAGATTTTTTGAAAATCCATGTAATTATGGCTAATTTGGAGAGTTTTAAATTTTTTGGAGTTTATCAAGGTAGGCTAAATGGGAAGGATGATTTTTGGTGGCTTCCTAACCCTAAAGGGACCCTAACTAACCCTAATTAAACTTCTAAATGTTTTAGGGAACTTCCCAAATATGGTGCCACTTGGTGTTTTTCAAAAACCCTAATATATGACTTTTAAAATCAAATTTGGACTCTTCTAGATTCCTGACCTAACTAGGACACTGACTAACCCTAGTCTAACCCTGACTTTATCAAATATGGCACCACCTCGAGTGGGCCCCATTTGTTTTTTTCAAAAAACGATTTTAAAACTTGAAAATAAGAGGTTTTCTCAAAAGATATTCAAAGTAAACTTGAAATTGAAAGTTTTGAAATGGCACAGAGTTCTGACTGGGTCAGAACTCCTCCAAATATGGCGTCAACTGAGTGGGCTTCACATCAAAGTTTTAAAAAAATTGAAATAAAGACTGAAAATGGCTTTGAAAAGGGGTTAAAATCAATAGGTGAAATTCAAAGGTTTTGAAAACAGAGTTCTAAGCGAACTAAAACTCTAGATTAGAGTTCTAAACCAATTAGAACTCCAAGATTTTAGAATTTTGAAAATAAAATGAAGAGATTTTTGAAAGATTTCATCAAAATTGGTAAAAATAAGTTAAAAAATGCAGTCAGGGTTAGAATCCTAACTCAACCGAAACTCTGAAATCGAGTCCTGAATCAACTGGGACTCTACAAAATGACCTAATTTCTGAAAAATAAATGAAAAAGAATGAAAATGGAAGTAAAAACAAACTCCAGAATAGACTTCTTCTAACTGGATTAGGGCACTAGGACAGAGTCCTAATCAGACTGAAACTCTAGATCTTTTTTTGGTATTTTCTGAAAAACAGATGAAAGAATTTAAGAAAATAATGAAAATAGCAACAAGTATTGAAATCAAAATAGAGTTCTGATCCAACTAGGACTCTGGGGACAAAGTCCTAATCAGACAAGGACTCTCAGAATTTTTGATTTTCTGAGAAAACAGATGAGAGGATCTTGAAAAATAAATGAAAACAAGATAAAATTGAAGTTTGGTTCAGAGTCCTGATCTAACTAGGACTCTGAAGAAGAGTCCTAATTCGACTAGGATTCTGAGAAATTTTGGTTTTTCAGAAAACAAATAATGAGACTTTAAAAAGAACTTTTGAAAACTAGTGAAAATGAAGTGAAAAAATGAACTCAGGATAGTGTCCTGATTCAATCAGGACTCTGGGACAAAATCCCAAAATTTTGAAACTCTGTGGTAGAAATGCAACAATTTGGAAATTTGGAAAAATAAATGAAGAGAATTTAGAAGGATTCTTTCAAAATTGAAATCAGGGTCGGAGTCCTAATCCAACTGGGTCTCTTCGAACTGAGTCCTGATTCAACTAAAACTTTGAGTTTTTTATTTCTCTTTGAAAGATTTGGTTAAAAACAGGCAGAATATCGATGAAAGATAGAGTCCTAATTCAACTAAAACTCTGGAAAAAGAGTCCTAATCTGATTATAACTCTAGAATTTTGGCTAAAACAGATGATTTTGAAAATCAGATAAGAAGGTTTTGAAAACAAGTGAAGAATAGGAGTAAAGGATGAAATCGGGATAGAGTTCTGATTTGATTAGGACTCTGAGAAAGAGTCCTAATTCGACTGGGACTCTAGAATTTTGGCCAAAATGAAGGATTTTGAAAGATTTTCTCAAAAATAGGTAAAATGGTAGTAAAAGATAGAGTTTTTATCCGACTGAGACTCTGGAAAAAGAGTCCTGATCCAACTAGGACTCTGGAAAAAGAGTCCTAATTGGACTGGGATTCTAAGATTTTGGCCAAAAATGACAAGAATGGGCAAGGGATATGACTATATCTAGTTTAGAACCAAAATAGAGTTTTGAAAAGATTCAAAAAGATGAAAAGACAATGTCCTGATCCAACCAGGACTGTAGAATTTTGAGAAATTTTGATAAATAAGGGAATGTAGAAGCGACACCACCTAAGTGGGTCTCATCTGAGGATTAAAATCAATTGAAATTAAGTTTAAAACAAATTCAGTTTGTTTTTCTGAAGAAAACAAGATCCTGGGGGTTAACAATTAGAAAATATTGATGCAAAAACCCAGGTTTGTGAAATTGATCTTGAAAGACAAGTTTTAAAACTTGAATCTGGATTAAAAGATTTTGAAAATAGGAGTACTGGATCTCGATAATGAGATGTGATGACATGCAATGCGATGCAAGGCAATGAAGTGATATGCCAAATGCATGCAGTGATATGCAGTGACCCATGAAATGCAAACACTCAATAAGGGTGAAAATTTGGGGTGTTTACAGATTCAGACCCACGGTAATTTAAAGAAGTGGGGCCTTCAGCTCCCGAGTTGGTGTGTGCTTTGTCAAGCTGCGGAAGAATCTATGTTTCACTTGTTCTAGTCTTGCCCAATATTTGTGGAACTCTTTAACAGGACCTGGAGGCAGCCATAAGTATTTGTTAAGGAGGAGTCCTTTGTGCTCGATTTGATCTTGAGCCCGGTTTGTATTAGGCATAACACGAGGTGGAGGTTGATTTGGCGGACGTGGTTGCTTATATCTTGGTAGTTTATTTGGATGGTGCGCAATGATGCTTATTTTCGTTAAATTCTGGTTAACATTCATAATCTGGTGCATAAAATCTTGGTGGATGTTTATGTGATTCTGCGTACGTATCCTAGTGATCTCTTGCTCCCTTCTGTTGACGCTCCCCCTCTTTTTTCGCCCTCTAGGCCAGCGACTTTTGCGTGTGCCCATTTTGTTTGTCTGATGTTCTTTTTCTCTTCTGGTTTCTTTTATTTGTTTTGGCTTTTGCTCTTTTTCAGTTCATGGGTTCAACATTTTGTTGATCTTCATGAGTGGTAATGTTGATCTTCTCATCTTTTATCTTTCCCCTTTATCTTCACAACGAGAGGAATATATGGGCTTGTGGGTAATGAATAGTGTATCTTCAAAGTTGACAACTTAAAATCTTAAAATCCTCATACCTTATACCAGTTCTTGAAGACACTCAGGATTTAGAAGATAGTCCTCTATATACAAGGAGGTCATCCAGTCTTTGTTTGCATTTGACCAAACTGGCTCACACTTGCATTTTAGGGTGTGGTTTTGCATCTTTTGTGCCTAGCTTTCTGGCAAAACAGAGCAACAATCATCTTCAGTGAAAAGAAAATTGTAGGAATATGTATTTTTGGTGTGTGATGGGCTCGCTTGATATGGTATTGGCAAGGAGCGATAAGTTTTGGTCCAGGGAACTATTTCTAATTTACCTTTGTTTATAACCCTCTGTAGTGGGCTCTAAATTAAATTCATTAGCAATATGGCCTAATGGTTCATTTGATTTTTTAAAGTTGACAATGACACACCATTCTTGGCATGTCTTGGGAGATGACACAACACATGATACCTCAATTGTACATGTTTATTTTGAAAATGTCGACACATTTATTAATTTATGCAAATGTTGTCAGACAGCGGGGCCTCTGCTTGTTTGGCAGAAGCAGTTAGTGCACGTCATCATGTGTTAGGACGTTGCAAGTTTGAACCCCAAATGGTATGGTTATATAACTGGTAGGGGTGTCTGCCCAACTTTCTCCATGAAAAAAAATGTTGGCAAAATCCAATTCAGTTTGAATCGGAATTAGCTGATATACCTATCTTTTCAACTCACATTTTTAAATAATTTCTAAGAGTGTTAAAATTGGTTGACATTTTTTAAATACATTTTATTTTTTAATGACATGTGTCATCCAATGCTGAAAAAATATCGATTCACAAACAATTCCATTTGTTACAAAGATTTTTTTTTAGAAACCTATTCACCTACTGAATCGATTTTAACAACATTGATTTGTGCAGTACTTGTTGAGGTTGTTGCTAAGCTTTATTCTTTATTATTTTTTGGCTTACACATCATTGAAAGTGTTCTGTTAGCTTCACCTCATTCTTGAAAAAACCCTACAATTTTCTTTATATAAAAACCCATTTCTTTAAGCTAATTCAAAGCTGTAAATATTTTTCTCATAGAGAAGTTGGCTAGTTCTCCATTATAACCATTGCGAAAGTGATTTGTGGTTTCTTCTCTCAAATAGATGTCTTCTTAATTAAAGAGGGATTTTAAAAAATTGTTCCTTGTCCATAAAATGAAGTGAATTTTCTTTTTGGATAATTGGGGAAAACTGAGAGGGTGTTGTGTGTTGTCCTTCGAAGACGCAGGGTTTGCTATAGTGCATGTTTGGGGGTCTAAATGAGTGCCACGTATATAAGCACGTGGGGCTCATATTTTTGTGTGTGTCAGCATCACTTATCATCGGAGTTTGGTGTGGTTGCAAAGACTTAAGTACCCTTTCCTGCTATTCTCGCCATGAAACGATGGTCGAGCAAAATGACAAAATGTCCTTCATTCAAAAAAAAGGGAAACAACGGTTCGAGAAAAGGACAAAAATGTCCTCCATCCAAAAAGTCAATGATGATGTTAACTCTTCAAAGTCCAAACGTTCTGTTTTCTCCCTAAGCAGTAAACTTTTGCACCATCTGTTGTAACAAGAGCTCCCTTTGATGACACACCCTTTACCGTCATTTGTTGCCGTTGAAGCATCCTTTGTCGTCGTCTCGAGTCCAGGTTCCCGCCTTGGCTTTTAGCTTGTGTTACAACACATTGTCGCCTTCTCGTTCCTACCTTGTGTTACAAAATATTTTCGGGTTCGCGATTGACTGGTTCGATCATTGGTGGGCATCATAGGGGCATTTGTCAAACATCTTTTTTTATAGTCTTCTCTTCTTTTTCATTATCGTTAGGCAGTATAGAAGAAATCGATGATGCACAAACATTCCAACAAGTGCCATTAAGGCGTCGTGAGTACCTTACCATGTCATCATGTTATTGTTGAAGAACGTATCTCATCGTGAGTGCCATTAAAGCGTTGTTTTGTTATTGCAGGTGGATCTTGTCCTTTCGACTGTTGGAAACTTAACGATATTTATAAGACGCTGGGACCTGTTGACAAGAATGCTTGTTTACAGATGCGAGGAAGGGCCTTTATCTCCATCTGGTATCGTCCATTCACTCAATATATGCAATGTATCACAAATCGCGATTATAGTAACATACTACCGATTTGTGAGATATTATTTTGTTTGTTAATATCGATTTGTAAGCTATTATGCTGAATTTTCATATTGATTTGTAATATATTTTGTTATATGTATATCGATTTGTAAGATATTATGTGTTTTGTAGTGTCAATTTGTAACCTATTATGCTGAATTATTGTATCGATTTGTAATATATTATGTGATATGTATATTGATTTGTAAGATATTATGTGTTTTCTAGTATCAATTTGTAAGATATTTGTAGAAAGAATTTTAAAACATGTGTATGCAAAAATACATTATTGTGCGCTTGCGGTGGTGATTTTCCTATTCAAATTGTTGTTTATTTAGCGATTTCTATTGAAATCACTTCACAATGTCGTAGATATAATTAAATCATTGCCACGTGAATCACTATCGTCAACACACATATATGACAAATCGTTTCTTTTATTGGCATGATAAATAACAACTCAATGCATAGTATAAGCAAATAACAAATCGTTGTTGCTTTAGTATTGTGATTCATTCAATCATTTATTTGACTTGCTTTTGGCTTGTTTAACCTTATCGGTATCCATTTTTATATGAATCTTGAATAAACCATAATAAACGTATGCACTGGCTAACACAAATTGATATCTTGATTATGACAGTGGTGAGCTTATCATCGAGTTTTAATGAAGATGATCTATCTCAATCATTGAAAAGTTATGGAGAATGAACATCTATACTAATGACGCACCCAAAGAAGTGAATATGTGCACTAATGATGCACATGATAAGAAGGGTGCATGCATTGGATTTACTCTTGACTTGAATATTCCAGCGGAAGAAATGCAATTTAATAATAAGGTAGACGAACATGACAATACACTTGACAAAGGTGCAGACACTAGGAATGTACATGATAGTACACCTGACTCTATTTCCGTAGAAGGAATGCAGTTTAATAATGAGGAAGCTGCATATAACTTTTATAATGATTATGCCTTAAAACTTGGCTTCAGTGTTAGAAGGTATTCTTGGTCAAAAAATGCACAGAGTGTCGTGGTTAGAAAGGCATATGTTTGTTCTAAGGAAGATTGGAAGAAGCCAAGTGGAAATCTAACAAGGAGCAAGCCAGATTCAAGATGTGGATGTCCAGCGAGAATGGTGGTAAGAAGACTTCTGAATGAGAAGTATGTAGTTCATACTTTAATCAGTGATCATAACCATGATTTATCTGCTTTATTTATGACTCCTATGTTAAGGTCACATCGTAAAGTAACTGCAGCGCATGAAGCAATTGTTGAAATAGCTGATAGCGTCGGCATTGCACCAAGAAAGATATATAATTTATGCGCGCATAGACGATGGTCGCGAAAATGTGTCATTCACACCTATGGATCTAAGAAACCACTTGAGAAGGAAGAGAACACAAAACATAAAGAATGAAGAAATATGTTCTTTGGTTGATTACTTACAAAAGAAATCAAGCATTGACCCTGGTTTCTTTAGTGTAATACAACTGAATGAAGATGAAGATGAAGATGTTGTGAATATGTTTTGGGCATATTCAAAGTCAAGAGTAGATTATGAATACTTCAATGATGTACTTGTTTTTTATACGATAGTAGAGATTAATACTAAACAGTAGCTATTTGCAGAGTTTGTTGGAGTGAACCATCACTCACAGAGTTGTATATTAGGCAGCGCTTTTTTGTATGACCAAACCATGGAAAGCTTTAAGTGGTTGTTTAGAGTATTTACACAAGCAATGAATGGGAAGCAACCTGGAGCTGTGCTTACAGATGGTGATCACGCAATTGCGGCTGCAATGTCTCATGTATGGCCAGATGCACATCATCGTCTATGTTTATGGCATATCTTTCAAAATGCAACAAATAACATAGGACGCATATTTAATCAGAAGACAAGGTTTGACAAAAAGTTTACAAGATGTGTACTTGATAGCGTAGATAAGGTCACCTTTATGTTTGATTGGTAGGAAATGATTCAGATATACGACCTTGAAGATTGTTTGTGGTTACAAAATTTATATGCAGAAAAAGAGAAGTGGGCATTGGCATATGAAAGACAATACTTTTGTGCAGATATGTTAAGCACACAAAGAGTTGAATCTATGCATACCACACTAAAGAAAATACTGTATTCATGTTTAACAATGTTTTGCTTCATGAAACAATATGAATTATTTGTAGATGGTCTTAGACATAATGAGCTTGAATAAGATATGAAATGCTTCAATACACGCCCTATAACTTTGGGCATGAAAATATTGATGTGACTTGTAGATCTGTATACACTAATTATATTTGAATGGATTAAGAAGGAGGTTATACAGGTCATGAATTGTAACATAGAAGGACGTGTGCAAACCAAGAATATGTACAAATACCATATTGTATGGGAGGGCGAAGAGCATTAGAAAAAGGCAAGAAACATATGTCACGTACAATGTTGACAACGAAACAGTTGAATGTATGTGCAAAAAGTATGAATTCAAAGGTATTTTATGTCGTCATGCATTAAAGGCACTTAATTAAGAGAAGATACAAGAAATACCTGATCATATTTAATGTGAAGATGAAAGAGATAAGCAAAGATTGAACTGCTAGATACAGATAATGTCAGTCAATCTGGTGTTGATGAGAAATGCCACATAGCCTACTGTTACCAACAACTGTGTAGGTCATTTATGCATGTTGCAGATTTGGCATCGAAAAGTGAAGAAACCTATGTATGCATGAGAAAAGCGCCAAGGGAGATACTTGAAAACGTGCAGTTAATTTACCATCAGTCTGTTGCAGCTCATGAAGATCAGTCCAAGAAAATGGGAGCGAACAGCGGAGGTAAAAATTATGCTTCCCGTGACACTCATGAAAAGTTGTGCCGAAGCATAAACATCATCTTCAACAAGTCAGAAGTCAATGTTGTAGACTATGAAGAAAAAATTCACCTAGCGAAGGGTATCAAAAGGAAACCCGCATCTGATCGTAGTAGTCGGAGGACAAAGGGTGCACTAGAATTGGTTGACAAGAAAACGTCTAAGAAACAACCAACCTCTAAGCAAAAGCAACAACGCCCTTCGCATGAACAGGTATGTAAGACATTATATTGTTTTCCATGTAAATTGCATTACGTGCTGCTTATCAATATCTAACTTGTGTAATTTTCAACATGCATTAATACCCTACAGACGTAATTTCCAATGTTGTAACCTTCAATCCTCCCGACCAATTTTTCTAGAATGATAGCTTTGGTTTTACAAGTCTTTTGGTATGCAATCAATGTTAGGAGAATGTTTGCATTTCTTGTGAAACTTAATGTAGTGTCTTATATTGTTATGTTTCATGATAGGCTCAGATCAATTCGAAAGTGAGCTATGGAACACAGGAATCCCGTGTGAATTTTGTTTAAGTCTTACCATAAAGTTAGTTGTCATGCCTCTTTGCATGACCCAATTTCTACATTATCGGATTTATTAAGAGCTTAACAAAACATGAGGTGAATATGTTTATACACTTGATGGTCTTATTAAGAAAGAGTTTTTGGATGAAGTCATTTTCATGTATCATGAGCCACAAAAATAGAATTGTTAATATTTTTTTGGAACATCGTTCATGAAAATAACATCATTCAAAAAGCTATGGAACAAAGCAATCGCATGTGAACTCTGTTTAATAATGTATCTTTCACATGTATATATCGTTGTAATATGTATCATTCACATGTATAAATCGTAGTTAGTGAAAATCGTGAAAATCGGGTATAAAAATTGGGTATTATATGTGAAC
This sequence comes from Nuphar pumila, assembly GCF_984573655.1. NCBI lineage: Eukaryota > Viridiplantae > Streptophyta > Magnoliopsida > Nymphaeales > Nymphaeaceae > Nuphar > Nuphar pumila. The sequence goes on along the minus strand of NC_143252.1, from coordinate 23,002,035 downwards.
TCAATGCTTATACAATTAGTGAAAAACGTTGTCTTATCTAGCCTTCACATATACAAATCGTTATATATAAATTGTATCATCCATATTGTATGGAAGGGCCTCTACAACATCCGGTATTGTTCAAGAATAATTCATTCACAAACAAAGCCACACGATGTACAGACTTAGTAAAGAACAAATTGAGAATAATTCAATGATACAAATCGATGTAACTTTATAAATACAAATCGATTTCATTCATAAAGACTAACAAAGATATATCATTGTCGCGGTAACTTCATAAATACAAATTGATTTCGTTCACAAAGACTAACAAAGATATATCGTTGTCACAATAACTTTAAACCTACAAATCGATATGATTTACAACCATAATCATTTACGAAAAAACCTATTTTTTTTTACCTGACCACAATGGTTTGGCTTAGATAAAATACATGATCATCATCATCAAAAAAATAGATATCATCACTAGTAGGTAATTAACGGGATGCCTAATTGTATCAAAAAAATAGATATGTCTTTGTTTGTCTATGTGAACGATATCGATATGTAATATAGCGATTTACTCATAACGTTTTGCAACTGTTACTTAATTGGATTTGTACTTTACTAAGTCTAAACATCTTATCGATTGTTGTATACAGGCATAAAACACTGCAAAATGTAAAACCCTAATATAGATCTATATATAAAATCCTACCCGACCCCACCCGAGCCGTTGTCCAGGTCTAAAACCCTAATCTATTTAACCCCTCTTCCTCTTTCTTTTATGCGGCAACGCATCTTCTTCTTCTTCTTCTTCTTCTTCTTCTTCTTCTTCTTCTTTTTTCTCCTCTGCCTTCTTCTTCTTCTTCTCTTTCTTCTTCTTCTTCCTTGTATTTTTCTTTCTTCTTTGTTCTTCTGTGTTCCTTCTACCTGTGCTTGATAGATGAGGTTTGATGCTGATAATGTAGTTGTTCCACGCCGTGAGGAAAGATTTGTATAATCTTCGATGATGATTATGGTGCTTATTTGCATAATAGGCAGGATGGGTGATGCAGATGTCCATCTATTTGATCTTTTACTACTGTCGGGCCCTCCATTGTTCACAAACCATACTTCACAGTTGAAAAAATATCTGCCTAATCTTTGATATACTTCATGACAAATATGTAAAAGTGATTTATCATATAGCCCCTCAGCTCCTTCAAGGGGACAGTTCCTGGCCTTAAGTTGTGAAGCTTAGTGTCAAGAGCGCACCAATGCTAGAGTCTCTAAGAATCAGCCTTAGTTGGAGGAAAATGGTGCAATGGGTTGCCATTACTATTGAGCTCATTTTCTTGGAGAGGTTGTATCATCAACTGCACATAGAATCGCTTTGCAGCATAAAAGGATGCGACAATGAACCATACAGATGTTTTGGTGATCTCTTCTGTAAAAATGAGAGTCTCTAAAAGATAGATATGTGTTCGACAAAAATGTCTTCCCATAGATATTATAACTAAATACTAATATTTTTTGTATATGAATGTGGTTGTAAATCATGTAACTCATGTGGATTTGTAGTTACGAAGTTATGGCGAGAACGATATATCTTTGTTTGTATTTGTGAATGAAATTGATTTGTATTTAAGAATTTAACTCATTTTGTATCATTGAAGTAAAACCCAAAATCCTTAAACCCTCAACCCCAATCGCCCGTAAAAGTGATTAAGAAATCTCGTTGACATAGACATTGCCATAAAAGCAAATCGTGATAGCACGTAGCCTTCATACGTTATTATGTAAATCATGATGGTACGCACCGTTATGTTATTGTGTAAATCACGCTGGTACGTATCGTTCACTTAGACAAAGCTCAATAGCTAAAAGATAGACGTCATTGTGTAAATCGCGATGGTATAATGATTTACACAATAACGTCTATGTCAGTCACAACTGGATGAAAATCGCTCTGTGCATAAGTACAAATCATGGTAAAAGTGCATTGTCAATGCTTGTGCAAATCGTGATCATTGTTTATGAATGTTTGTGCAAATCGTTTCAGCCTTATATAAACGCTTGTTTGATTTTAATTTACGAAGGTCGATCATTACAACAATTTATTCAGTGACATTTGTGTGTTACACTGATTAAAATAGATTTATACACTTATATAAAGTCACGTTAAAGAAAACAACTCATTTCCACTTTACACAACGTTAATCGCTTTTACGATTTTCAATTACGAATGACCAACATAACAATGATTTGCTTTTACTATATAACAGTCCAACTTATTGGCGTGTTTAGTGAAATTAAAATTTTATTTATTTCAACCTAAAGATATTTACATAATTTGTATACACAGTCTTACAAAAAATGTTATGCAAAATTTGGTTGTACAGTTTATAAAATCTGTTAGAAGTCGATGTACATCATATTACTCTTAGGAGGGTCGCGTCGTTCATTGCCTTCTAGGTATTTTTGCCGGTTGAGTTTTTTTTCTTCCGTAATTAGAAACTTTGTCAATTTTTTGCATAGTTCTGTGCAGAATCCAGGCACATCATTACTTAGGAATACAAAATCCTAGAGTAATATAGAATACAAATTCTTGCAACGATCATTACTTAAGAATGCAAACGATTACAATGATTTACTGTACTGAAAGTTAAATGCTAAAGTGATAATGTTTTATACTAACCAAGACAAAATCATGCAACGATGATTGCTTAAGAATGCTAAACATTTCAAATATTTATACTACTGAATGATAAATGTTGAATTGTAAGTAACCGATTTTAAACCATTTACTTCATTTAATTGCAGACAATCAAAAATGAACTTAGTATTATCATGCTTTACATTAATTCTAGCCCACCGACCGATCTTTGGAAAACTACAAATCGTAGGGCCACATTAAGGGCACAACGCAACAATATGCTCCCATGCTCAGGCCTACAAAATCAATATATTAGTAAGACTATAACCTTCAATAAATTTTTCTTTCTACTTTTTGCTTTTTATTAGTCATTGTTTAATTCACGATAAAAGAAATCATTGTACATGTATTGTATCTGAATCATTATACCAGATATTGTCCCAGAGCGATATACACAATGACGCCCGTATCGGTAAAATTAACTTGATTTATTCTTTACTAAGTCTAAACATAGTGTCGATTTGTTTATTTTTTTTTCGCCATTTTCAAATGTCATTGTGTAAATCGTGATGGAACATAATGTTCCCTAGGTCAAAGCTCATAAAGGAAAATTGCAATAGGATATTCAAACAGATTTTGTTTGATTATATGATGGGTTTAGGTGGGATGGTTGTACAAATCATGATAGAACACCTTCTATAAAAAACAAATCGCAATCTATTATATACAACTGTTTGCAAGTTAATCGTGATCTCTTATAAAAAAATAAATGTGATCACTTTTATTTATGAAGGTCGAACATTACAACGATCTGTTAAGTGGCACTTGTGTGTTACACTTATTTAAAAAAAGAATTAAACAATTACAGAATGTCACGTAATAAAAAATAATTATAGAATTATAATAAAGAATTATAAAATTACAACACATAATTATCGAGATAAAAAGAATCGCTATCGTTTATTCAGTGGCACTTGACGACTCAGATGGATAATGACGACATATAAATTGTCTCTTTCTTTTACTTGGTGGACTCTCTATCTTTGGTCACCTCTTGGTTATTATAAACACTGGTCATCATCTCTACCAGTGACCGCATTTATCTCCCCAAATTGTTCACCTCCTTTCGTAAGTCCTTATTCTCTCTCTCCAACATCTTAAACCTTGTGTCGGAGACTATGTTCTCTTTTGTGAGTTGTGCTCGCTCCTCATCGTGTCTTGCAACTGAGGTAATCATTGTTGTAGCCGGAGGGAGACGATGGATGTGTTTTCTATGCTGGGATGCCACATGATGGGGGACAGGAGGGAGGCATGGGTTCCTAATATTCTCAATCTCCAGATTTTGACGCATGGGTTCCCAATATTTTTGAAAATAGTTGGGATCATATTATCGTTCTTTATAATCATACGCTATGGCACGAACACCTCCTTTGTTCCAGTTATCCAATTGTTTCCTGTAGCGTTCGTGTCAATTCATGTTCCTGGCCCCACCACTATTCATCTTCCTTTTGACTTCTACAGGCTTCTTTGGAATAGACTGTCCCAAGCCAAATTGCAGAAATCAACTACTATGCTTCAACTCGGCTTCATAATTGTTAAATAGCCAAATATCGCGGTCAGACAGTCTCGCACCCTCAGCAACAAGCTCTTGGTCCTCATTATCCCCATCTCCATATGGTCTCCACACAACCTGTACATTGGAGATTATGGTTTAGGTATAGATAATTATTCATGCTAATGAATGCTAAATATTAAAATTATTTATAATAACAAGTATTAAATATATTACAACAACTGTTACTAAGAATGCAAATGATTACAACGATTTACAGTACTGAAAGATAAATGCTAAAGTGATAACGATTTGTACTAACGAAGACAAAATCATGCAGCGATGATTACTTAAGAATGCTAAACATTTCAACGATTTATACTACTGAATGATAAATGTTGAAACAATTGTAAATGATTTTAAACCATTTACCTCATTTAGTTGCAGACCATCTAAAATGAACTTAATATTATCGTCCTTGACATTTATTCTAGCTCACCGACCAAACTTTGAAAAACCACAAATCGCAACCACACTGAGGATACAATGCGATAATATGTTCTCACGCTGAGGCCTACAAAAATAATATATTAGTAATACTACAACCTTCAACGAGCTTAATCTACAAGTATTAAATATATACTAAACAAATATCTGAACAAATGGCCAAAACCCTACGACGGTTTTCATACCCTTACTCGCACGCTAAAGTTGACTGTAAAAGTGTGCAAGCACAGCAGCACCCCATGCCCAGTTGTTGACTTCATCTAAGTCTTCAAAGAACTGCAGCCACAAGTAACATATTCTCAAACCAGAACAATCGAAAAATAATATAAGACCAAAAAAATAAAGAAGGAAGCCGCACAACTCTTGGTCAGCTCTTTCATATGCATATATAGCGGAGCGACCTTCCCATTTATTATAGAAAGAAGAAACTTTTATCGATGTAGAATTGCTTCCACGAGAAATACATTGACTCCAGTAATCCATTGATATTCCTAGAAGGGTCATGCACTTTTCTCTTGCATTATAGTTTGAATCTCGTAAGAGGACAACACTTTCATGGCACTTAAGGCTAGTAATCTGTGCCACATCTTTTAGGGTCATGGTGATCTCAAAAGAATCAAACTGAAACATGTTCGTCTGATGATTCCACTTATTTATCAGGTGGGTCATGGTGTTCCAGCACGTTTCAAAATAATGTTGGTCCAGAAGGCCACCAAAGTGCATATTTTATAATTGATCCTTCTGATATTCACTCAGTTGTCCATGTCATGACAGAACTACAGACCACTGACTCCGCCCTCTGAGCTTTTCACCTAGTGCTTTACTTCTCTTCTAACCTCTCTGTAACACAAAATAGCATATTATTCGTATCAATTATAAATTAGTCTCATTGGTACTTCTATACCTCATTGTACATAATAATCGTTATAAATAATAATCATTACACACACGTTATCATAGTAATCGCTAACACAGTAATCGTTATACATAGTAATAGCTATCACAATAATCGATATACATAGTAATACCTATCATAGTAAATCATTCACAGTAATCGCTATACATTATTCGCTATCACAATAATCGATATACATAGTAATCACTATCACAGTAGTACCTATCACAGTAAATCGTGACAGAGATGATTGATTTACGTACCTTGGTCATATTTTTATCCTTTTCATTTCCTCCCTCCATCCTCTGCCTTTATTGTTGCTCTATCGTCTCCCACTGCTTTTCTACTTCTTTTGTCCTTTGCTCCATCGCCTCCCTCCTCTGCTTTTTAATTTCTTCCTTCCTTTCCCTTTTTTTCTCTTCCTCCTCCTGCTTTTTCCTTTCCCTTTCCTTCTCTTTCTCCTCCTTCTTATGCTTCTTCCTTTCTCTTTCCTTATCTTCCTCATCCTCCTTCTTCTTCCTTTACCTTTTCTTCTCTTTCTCATCCGCCTTCTTCTTTATTTGTCTTTTCTTCTCTTCCTTGTCCTTCTTCCTTTGTCTTTCTTTCTCTTCCTCATCTTGATGCTTCTTTCTTTGCCTTTCTTTTTCCATCTTCATCATTTGTTTTTTCTTCTCTTCCTCCTCCTACTTCTTCTTTAATTTTCTTTCCCTCTCCTCCTCCTCCTTATTCTTTGTTTGCCTTTCACTCTCCTCTACCTCCTTTGCTTTTCAAAATATTCTTGCTTCATCAGTTGTCTTTCCTTCTCTTCCTCCTCTTTCTTTCAATTGCCTTTCCATTTCCTCCTCCTCCTCCTTATTCTTTTTTTGCCTTTCCCTCTCCTTATTCTCCTTCTTCATTTGCATTTTCTTCCTTTGCTTTTTATTCTCCTCCTCCTTTTTCCTTTGCCTTTCCCTCTTCTCTGCCTTCTTTCTTTACCTTTGCTTTTCATTCTCCTCCTCTTTTTTCCTTTACTTTTCCTTCTCTTTGTTATCCTTGTTATTCTTCTTCATCTTTAGTCCTTCCTCATTCTTCATTTTCTCTTCAGCCTCAATATCTGATGGATAATCCTTCGCATAATACAATTCTAACGCTTTGTCCATGTCGTTATCATTCTCAATCTTCATTGTATTTTGGTACCTTTAATAACGCTCATATAGATGGGACCGACGGATAACTTCTCTAATATTCATCCCATAGAACGAAGGGGGTTTCTTGTGTAATGAACTTCAGACATTGCTAACCTGCACAACACATAAATTTAACTGCATCATTATATGTTACAATCGCCTCCCCCAAGTATATAATAATACAAATTATCACATTCATTACACAATCACCAACATTACAAATCATCGCAATATTTGGCTTTATAAGTAAAAATCATTATAAGATTTAGCAAACTTAAGTACAAATCGAGGAAACTTCATAAATACACATTACTAGTGCTTTAAATGTATAAATTGTTGTTGCTTCAAACTTACAAATCATTGTATAAATCATAACCTTCATAAGTACATATCATTGTAACGTTTGGCTTCATACGTATACATTGTTGTACGATTTATTAAACTTAAGTACAAATTGTGGTAGTTTCATTAAATCATTATTGTTTCAAACGTATAAATCATTGTTGCATCGAACGTACAAATCGTTGTAGAAATTTAGCATTCATAAGTACACATCGTTCAAATGTTTGACCTTCATAAGAACAAATTGTGCTAACTATTCTTCGACACCCAAAAGGTGGATAGGTATAAATCAATTTGGTTCAGTATGAAAATAGGTGTTATTTAGCATGAATAGTAAAATCAGTTATAAGATTTAGCATTTATATTTATAAATCGATTTGTTTGCATAACGAAACCTTGGTAATCCGATAGTGGAGGAGAAATACCCAGAAGGTAGATGCAACTGATGGTGGCAATGATGTTGTCACTGCACAGACGACGACAAAGGATGCTCCGATGGCAGCAGACGACGAAAAAGAGTGCTCCGACGACAACAGACGACGACAAAGGGTGCTCCGACGACAGCAGACAATGGCAAAGGGTGTGGCGACGCAAACAACGATAAAGGATGCTCTGACGACAACAGACGATGGCAAACGAGGGTCAGATTGGTCCGGTGGCAGCAGAGGACGGCAAAGTTTGCATCGTCAAAGGGAGCTCCTGTTATAGCAGATGATGCAAAAGTTTACTGCTTAAGGCAAAAACGAAACATTTGGACTTTAAAGAGTTAACATCATTCTTGTCATCTTCCTAAATTGTTGTTTCATGGCAAGAATGGCGGAAAAGGGTACTTATGTCTTTGCAATCGCACCAGATTATGATGTTAAGTGATGTCGACACACACGGGGATACGAGCCCCACGAGCTTATATATGTGGCGCTCATTGGGACCCCCGAACATGCACTGTGGCTAACGGCCATCTTAGGGAGAGGGGGGGAACATATAACCTTCGTCTGGGAAAACCCACCAAACTCATAAGGTTGCACAAAAGTCCATGCACTTTGTATTTGGCGCACCTAAAGTAGTACACTTTTGACAAAAGCAGCTACAACTCTTTGTGAGATCAGGATTCATCCATGCGTATGGCCAACCTCACTCGACTCTGCCTGGTCCAATATGTACAAGTTAAGCCGGAGTTTGAGCACTTAGATAAGACAAAATGGCCTGATCCGGATGATAGCTACGCTCATTTCTAAAATGTCCTGATTTGGATCCTCCAAGTTCCCACACAAACCCAAGAGTACCACATTAACTTTTGAATTTAGAATACAACAGAGTGAGTCAATGCGACTTGGAGTCGTATTTGCGAGAGTGAAAGTTGCTCGAGCCAAGCTGCCTCAACAATCCCTTACAGCCCTTCCCCTCGTTTAAGTCTAGATGCTTCTTGGCCGAGCAGTGTGCCATAAAAGCTTGGCTCACTTGTGCCCTCGTCTCCTCGACTGTGTTGACAACTTTACTTTGATGGACCCCAGGGTCCCACTTCGTACATTAAAACCGAATGGCTATCCATTGTCTGAAGTCTCGAGCCCCGAGTCTTGAAGTTTCACTTGCGCTGCATTACTCTTGACCTGAGTTTTTTAGGGCTTGTTTGGAATCTGGGCGCTGGGATGGGCGTTTATGCAGTCGAGATGAGAAGTGAGGCCCTTTCTCCTTTGTATTTACACTAAAGGATGGATTTGACAGCTTACATCAACTCCATAAACGCCCATCCCATCTACCGATCCCAAACAGGCCCTTATACTAACTAACCTAGCCGTTAGGCGACGTTGTTAGGGAGTCCTATGATCGGATAGTGGTGCAACCACACGGTTCAACGCAAAGGATAAAGCTGAAACCGCTAGTTCCCAACAGAGGATGTCCCGTAAATGATGGGTTCCTTGGATTTGGTGGTAACTGTCTCACATATCAGCTTCGAATTCAACTCTTCTCGGCATTGGGGAATCCAATAATTGACGAATTCAACTCTTCCCGGCATTGGGGAATCCAATAATTGAAGAGAGACGTGCATTATGTCCCAAATGAGAGCTGTCCAATTACTTTTCCTATACAAAAAGATAACTATCCAATCACTGGACCCACCGCGGATGTATGTGGTGCAGAATCAATGTGGGTTCAGGACCACGATTCAAAGTCTAACAGGTGGTATAACGAGCTCAAGCACAAAAGCTCATGGCGGAGTATATGGGTTCTCGCACAATCATTGAACTAGTTTGGACCTTCAAGAATATCTGCTGGTCCGAGACTTAACATTGGGTTCAGACCCATTTGAACCAAGCAAGGTCAATAGACTTACGAACCTAGATGAGCGAGGCTATCACGCTATTGCCATAGTATGCTATGTTTAGAAGAATTCACCGGTGGTGGGGTCAAAGGGGGGGCTCCGCCGCCCATGATCCGCACATGGGAAGATTTCTGGTGCACGTTATTGCTTACCTGTTATGAAGAGGAGGGCGGTGGAGCTCATTAAAAGCGTACAGCGAGGATGGCATATTTGCTTGCCACGTTCCTAGTTGGGCCTATAAAAGATGAAGGACCTCACTTAGTTCCTTCGACTTTCCTCCTCTGTCAACGCAAACTCATCGTTCTTATCCAGCGCTGCGCCCTTTCTTTCCATCTCCCTCGTTGAGAAGTAGAGCAAAAAAAATCAAAGGAGACAGTGAAAGATGTCAGACAACACCGCCAATTGCGTCGACATCCTCATCGCCATCCTCCTTCCTCCCCTTGGGGTCTTCCTCAAGTTCGGCTGCCAGGTTCTCTCTCTCTCTCTCTCAAAATTGTAAAAAACACAGCGTTGTTCTGACTAAAACTAGACCAACTTCGTTAGTAAGATGTGGAAGGGTAGAGATTTTTTTTTTGTCTCCATTAAAGCGTGCTTGGATCATAAGAAACAAGTCTTTCTGATATATTTTTTTTTTATTTAACGCCGATTGCAGGTGGAGTTCTGGCTTTGCTTATTACTGACCTTCTTAGGGTACCTGCCCGGAATCATCTATGCCATTTACGCCATCACCAAGTGACCATAAAGAACCCTTCTCTCCCTTTTTTTTCTGGTTTGTTCTTCTCTCTCGCTCTCTCTGAAGGAACCCAAGTGCACTAATTTGGATAAGTTATCAACTTTTGCAGGTGAAATATGGGGTTGGTTGAATGGTTGGTGATGTAGGCCGTGGATTTCGTCATTGAAATTTGCGTGTGTGGTTTTTTCATGGTGTAGCTGTGTGAGGGTGCTGATGCCGCTTTTTTCCCTTTCCAGTTTCTTCATTTAACTCTCCCTCTCTCTCTGTAATAATCTGTATGTCATATTAAGATCTCAAATTGAATTTGTGGTAATAAACCATATATCTGTTTTCAACTTTTATCTCGTCTGTGGCCAACACCCAAAAGAGAAACTCGTTTGATGTTGACGGCCCACCAACCTCCAGTTAACTCGTGCGACCAAACGGATGCCAAATCCTCTATTTAAAAGAATTTTAGAAGATTTAGCTTCCGGTGCAAAAATGACTCGAGAATCACCATCGATGGTGTTTTTCAATATTCTCCTAAACATTTTCAATCTTCAAAATCACAAATTCTTTGTTCGTGCGGAAAAACAAAATAGGGAGCAAATATGCTCCATAAGTATCTCATCTCAAGTTATGTTTTTTTTTTTTTTTATAACTCGAAGAAACTGCACCCGGCCGGCACTAAGACTTGATCGTGCTAGCTCAGTGTGTTATACCTAAGGTGCGTAAAACTCTGAGACTAGGGCATCTGAGGGCCTATGCTTATCTCAAAGTATGTTTGCTTTAGTCATAGGTGACAAAGTGAAATAGAAGCTGTGATTGTTGCTCACCTACTTTCAAGGCAAAAGCATCACAATTTGTACTTTATCATGTTTCACTAACCTTTAACCTGGGAGAGTGTGTGGTGATTGAATGTGATTTACGATCACACGATCTAAAAATCATAGGGTATTAAATGAGCCCTCAATGTAGTGTCAGAAAAGGTAATTAAAGCTGAACACTAAAGCTGAAAAGTGTTAGTAAAAACTTGAAATGAGTTTTAGCAAACAAATTATGAGAATGCACCAAATAATGGCTGTCAAATCAAGTGAGTAGACTTGATGACATTTGCACAATATGACACGAGGATAGGGATCTGCACATGTATTTTATTATTTGCAAACTTAAGGATATTAATGACAAATATATTTCATTATTTGTTAACTTATAAATTTTGCATCATATCTATCTATGTGAATATATTATATTATCTGCAAACATCGTTATTGTACTCAAGTTCTTTTGTGATACTCATGCAAAGTATTTATATGAATTTTCTCTTAAATATGAGAATTTTATATGTTTATAGAATATGATATTGTTATTATAAATAATTTACATAACTTACACAACATCCAAATTTTACATAACATGCAACCTAAACTAAAATTAAACAACCAAAATCTAAAAAATATTCACAAAACATCAAAGATTTAAAGAACGTCCAACCTAAAGTAAAATTAAACATACAAAACATTGAATAATTAAATAACATCAATACAAACTGAAGTTAAACATCCAGAATTTACAAAAAAAAACAAAATTCTGACAAATTTACATCAAATGTTTCAAATTTACATTCAAAATACTAAAATAATATATTTATTAATAAATTATTTTGTTTTACAATTCTATCAAATTCACAATATTAATCAACAATGATAACGCATAATTGTCCACAACTCTCAGTTTCCTAAGCAAGGTCATCTGACACATCATCATTCGATGTCTCCTCCTCTTCCTTTTGCTTGGCATTTGAATCTTTTATTTTTTGTTACGACCCTTTTTCATTGTTTATTTTCTTCTCAAACTTCTTTTGGGCAGTTTCCTCTTCTTCTTTCTCCTTCCTGCTTTCTCATGTGTTTATAGAATTTGACAATATGCTTTCTGTAGTCTATTGTTTCATTATGAAAAATGCTTATTAGTAAAAAATCAACTATAGCTTACATTTTTAAATTATAACAAAATAGGACATATAAATATGTACTGATATGAAATTAATTTTTGTGTTTATGCCCAAGTATTGCATATACAGTGAAACAAATATACACCAATCAAACTTACAACTATCATATACCATATCTAAAATATCTACATGTATGAATTGAGTCAACAAAAATAATCAAAGTAATTATCCATTTTTTTGTTGAGGAATACCATCTACGGGACAAGCCATACAATCAATTTAACTATTGTAGCTAAGCTATTTTGCAAAAAAACTAACATGCAACCTAATAGTAGACCTATTTAATTGCATGAGAAAAATAAAGATATTATTGAATAAGTAATGATATTGTACTAGATGTTTAATATTCTTATCTGCATGAGTAGTGGGGCCCATGGAGTTGTACACCCTAAACTCTCTCGCATTCATAGAAATTGAGATTTGCAAGATAAATCTAGTTGAAGACATAAGCATGTAAATTTTTTGATGTGTAGTAAACATAAATATAAGTATGCAAAGTTGTCTAACAGATACCATGTCATATTCTTTGAAAGAATGCGACAATTTACAACTCTGCAAGAAGGAATGAGCCCCATCTCGCATTGCTCTTTCTATAAAATTATATAGATGCTACATAAATTTATAATACATGATACATTAATGTTAGATTCATATGAGTCTACATACAAATGTAATAAACATATAAACAAGCATGCAAAACTAACACTTACGTCACTGTTTAGCATAGTTTTCAGAACGCATTTGGGTTTGGAGCAGAACCCGACCCAAACATAGGCCCTACTAGGTTAGGCGCATAAGGGGATTGGGGTTTTCACTCCAACCATTGCATTTGGGGTTTGCACCAGCCCTCTCATCACGTCTTTCTTGAAATTTGTGCCAATAGCAGCCCCTTCATCTACCTAGGGATTTATGTCCTTCTCTTGCGGGTTTTATCCTATCCATCTCCATCATCTTCTTCTTCATCCTTCATCTCCTTCTTGGTTCATCCTCTTAGCCGACTACCATAAGGAGCAGTCGTTGGAGGCAGTGCAGCAGCAAAGAGGATTGCATTGGGATAAATGCAGAGCATGGAGGATGCCCAGTTGTAAAGAACACTTCAGCCGACCAGCCCTAGTGCCCCCTGTTTTGAAGAGTTGTGGTTTTGTCAAAACCGATTCACCAAGTCTCTTGTTCTACAGATTTTTGTGTAGAATCATTCTGACAGCCACCTCAATTTGTGTGAAGCATTGTAGTAGTCACCAACAGCGTGAAAATACCCCATCTAGCCCCTATTATGCCCATAGTTTTGGGGGTTTTATGATTTCAACAACACACCAAGTGTTTGGTGAATTGCCCAGTTGTGGTTCTTGGCGAATAGTGATACCCCTTAGCATTTGTGGGTTTTGTAGCGGTGTTTTTATCATTCTATGAGGGTAAGAACCCTAAACTAAATTTGTAGAATGCATATTAAGTTTTATTTGGTTGCAAGAATGTTGTATTGGTTGAGTAATTAGGTTTATGCATGTAGCCTAATTACTAGTTTTCTATAAATAGGTTGTATGAATGTCTAATGGTTAGATTATGTTAATTATATGCTTAATTAGCATTTTAATATGCATTGTCAATTGTTTATGTTGCATAATAAATTCTGTTTTGATCTTTATATATGCTATAAATTTGGTTTTATCTTGGAAATTGTGCAATCACGCTAAGTGTTTCATGAAATATTCAAGAGAGAAAAAATTTCAGATTTAGATGCAATAATGGGCATACTTCAAAATAAGTTTTTAAGTAATGTTTGTGTGTGTTTAAAATTCAGTTTTGAAAGGGTTTAACATATGATTTCGATTGTGTTATTATACACATCATAAATTCATATGAGCATTTGTGGTTGTGCATAGTTAATTAGGTTAACATGCACATTGTATTTTCATTTTTGAATAAGTGCTCATGCATTATTGATACCCGCATTCGAATATAGATATATGGAAGTATTAATTTAAATTTTAAACGTGTATAAAATGCTTAAATATTTGTGTTATTTGTCTATATAAATTGGCATGCATGTAATGCAAAAATGTGGTACTTACACTAAGTATCAAAGTGGCTATAAGCCAATGCGCATTTGAAAAAGATGTAATACTTATGAAATCAGGTATACGCGTGGTAAGTGTATATGATGCAATGCAACATATAAATATTGAAAGAAGTTCGGAGATCATGTAGAACATAATTTGAATATATATGAATTAAAATATTTTTCTTGTTATGGTACAGAGGTCATGCTTGATATGACTTTAGGAAATGAATGAATGCATGACATGAATGCATGATTGAAATGAATACATAAATAAAATGAATGCATTGCTGAAATAATGCATGTGTGAAGCATGTCATGCATGTTAGAAATGTGTCATGCATAAAAATATGTTATGAATCCATGCATGAGAGCATGTTATGGATGAGTCCTACCTAAGGGCATGGATGAGTGAATCATTCATAAGAGCATGAGAGAGTCATTATGTGAGATAATGACACTGAAAATGTGACATATGACCTTAATTAAATATAACCTTAGGGTCACGAGTCTTTATGAGGCATTGATGAAACTGGGCTTTTTGAGATGGTTGAATCTGTTACAATCTCTTATCTTCCTTGGTTAGAAAAATGCATTAAAAGTCTTGTGGGACATTGAGAGTTCATAAAGAGTTTGAGGTGTCTCTTTTCCTCATCTCACGGAGGTTAGGAGATAGATCTATCAGTGAGTCCTAAGTGGTAGAACCACAAATCTACAAGGTTAGGGATGCATGCCCGATGTTAGTCTATTTGATTTATGCAATTATATGTGATTTGTTTAATTGCTTATTCATTTATATAAATGATTGCAATGAGAATAAATGAATGAATGTTTTGATTGTGGATTCCCTTCATCCTTATTTTATAAATGATGGGAATCACACTGTGGTTGTATCAATACAAACTTGATTTACATTCTTCAAGTTTAGTTTTGGGTTTCCTATAAACACGTTGTATTAATACCCAAACAAATTAAAGATATCATCTTGGAGGACTGAAACAAAGGACGAGACACTATGCTTTTGAGAGACACTCTTACATATTACTTGGGGATCTAGACTTTGGTTTGTTTTAAAGAGTTATAAAGATATTAAACATTTTTGTTATTTGAAATGAAATAAAACCTTTTGCTTATTTCATGGTTTGTTTTTAATTCCAAAGGTAAAGCTATTAAGCTTACCCCTTTGAATGTTTTAAATCTCAATCTTATTATGTAACTCTTTAAATGTCTTAAACTTTAAATATATTTCATCTTTCAGATTTATTATATGATTTTTGACAGTGTAATAAACTCAATCGAGTTGTGTCTACGAATGATTTTGTATTGTACTTGATACAAAGAGGCTAATCTATGATCGTGCTTGCACTCAGGCAGACTGCCTAGTATTTAGAAGGGTTGGAACGTGGCCCTAGATGAGCTCATTGATGCAATACCTTTTGGAAGTCGTGTTCAGTCTTACATGAAGAAAATTTTCAATTTTTTTCAAAATTGTATATTTTGGGAAAAGTTTTAAAAAATCAGATTTTTCGGAGATGTTACAATCATTGCTTGGGTATGGAGGTTTGGTTCCCTTTTTGCGGCCACATTTTCCTTTATTTGTATACATCATGAAGTACCTAAGATATACATAGAAGTCGTAAGACATTGGAGTTGTTCATTAAAAAACTCTAAAGAAAACCTATAAGTAATTCATTCATCAACTCTTAACAAATACACATTTTGCAGCAAGAGGTATTCAAACATATTGTTATTTATGCATTCGAATGTTGTGGCCAACCTCACTATATACATTGCACTTGTATGTCACATCCTTGTGTTATGTATTTGTCTCTCCACCTTAGGTTATCTTGGTTTATGAGCCACTTTTGATGGATAGACAAAAATAAGAGTCGATAGAGTATTGTGTGAGACATTATCTATCAAAAGAAATAAAAATGTATTACATGCAGCTCGATAGATTCAACTTTGAAGAACTTGTCGTAGTAATCCTCTTGTAGCTTGCCCTTATACAAAATAAATATGATTGCTTGTTCACAAGGAATCCCACTAACTTGCACTATTCATAAGAGCATAACTACTTCTCATGTTCAACATTGTAACTGTGAGATTTGTTACAGGCTTCATACTGACGTCGGTGGTAATGCACTACCAGCACATGTAGTTGTTGTGCCTTTATCTAAAGTTTCTCTACCCTTTCTTTTACCTCAGGTACCACAACGCTTGACATTTTTTACCTGATATTGTTTTTTCTTAAAAAGTTTCATTGACATGAGACTACGCCTCACATCAAAAGGCACTAACAGCTTGCCACATATAGACATAATCAACAAATTGAAGCTATATGTTATATTTGATGTTAAGCACATATATCTTCTTGTTGGAAAGTAATTGTTAGCCCAATGTTTCAGATTAATGTCGGTGAAAATATAATGGTATGCAACTTTATCTTGCTCCTGGACTTTTGAAAGAAAATAGTTATACTATTATCTCGTAATTGCTCGAGTTGCGCTCTACCAAAGTGCATGAAGTGGTAAACCAAATTTCTTAGCAAAGTTCTTTGTCAAGTGCTTCATATAATATCCAATGTGACATCTAGGTCGTGTGGAGGACAATATACTTTAGCCCTACATATCTATCTGAGATAATTGTCAATACTTCTCTTGCTAAACTCATCAAAGTGTATGAGTTATTCATTTAAATGCTTCAAAAACTATGCCCATGAATTCTTTGATAGCTTATTACCTTCTTGGAAAGGATACAATAATTTATGAGTCTCCAAGAATGAATGAGCCACTTTTCTTATTGGTTTTGCTTCGACCATTTGTTGTGAATAGTTAATATTAAGCATCTAGTTTCTATTAATCGATAGAAAAATAAAAGGACCATCGCTTTTAAGTCTCACCTGAAAATACATGATAAAGTAAATGGTCATTGGCAATTTTGTTTCTACTTTCATATCCTAAATGTGGCACTTTTGAAGTCTTTTTATGAATCTTTCTAGATGCTATATAATCAAAATATGTGATACATTCATTTTATATTCAAATGAATATGCATACAAACATAAAAAATAAATAAACAAACGTACAAACTTAACACTTAAGCCATTGCTCAACATAGTGTCTTTGCATAAACCATTATCTTCTGGCTTCTTTTGTTGTTGCACATCTTGTTCGTTCTCATTAACTTATTTTCATGACCAATTAAAATTGAATATAAATATGTACATGTCAGTACCACTGATTATATACATATATAACTTATTTTATTCATTATACATCTTACCACAATTGAACCCTTGCTTGGGATGGAGATTCAGTTTCCTTTTTACTATCACATTTTATTTTAAGTGTATACATTGCAAAATTCCTAAGATATACATATAACACATAAAATTAAAGAGCAATTCATTAAACAACTCTAAACAAATACATATTTTGAAAAAATAGGTACGCAAACATATTGCTATTAGTGTTTATACGTGTTGTGGCCAACCTCACCACATACATTGCACTTGTATGATACATTCTTGCGTTTGATGTTTTGTATCTTCACCTTAGATCACCCTCGTTTATGATCCACTTTTGGTAGTGTTGATGAAAATTTAGAAGTTTGGGAAAGATCAACTCACCCAAATCATGCAAAATCTTTTTTAAAATTGTGGGGATGCCGTATGCAAGTTTTGACCATCCTTTGCCCAAAGAAAAGGCAAAGTCAAGATAGGTTTTTTATTTTCATAGCTCAAATTAGATTGTCATGGATTTAGATATGTAAATAAAATAAAAACGTGTATAAGCATCAATCTAAAGAATAAATAAAATTGAAATAAACAAATTGAGGATCTAGAAAATACCTTTTTCGAACTCGGGGGTCAGTTTAGCTTTTAGGCTCATTTTGGTCTGTTAGCACTTCCACGTGGATTCGAGGGTTCTTTAATGGCATCAGAACAGAGTGCCGACAAAGCTTGAGTAGACTTGTTCTATAGGGCCAGCACTTTGGTATCTAGTTTCCAAATGATTGGGTTTTAGGGGCCAACACCTATTTATAGGACTAAGAATGGGATAGAGTCACGGGATTTCTTTGGATTTGAATCCAATCCCAGTGAATCTAAGTTTATCCTCAGATGAAGAAAAAACATATCCAAGAGAGTCTTCTTAGATGAATGTTCATCAAAGAGGAAACATCTCACTCTAAGAAATGTGCAAGGCGGTTGGGAAGAGATAAGGATAAGCGAAATGGCTTATCCACACATTCAGTGCAATGCACAGTAAAGCAACCATGTCGTCCCATAGCGAACAACACTACATGCCTATACGAGATAACTGTCACTACTTCTCTTGCTAAACTCATCAAAGTGTATGAGTTATTCATTTAAATGCTTCAAAAACCATGCCCATGAATTCTTCGATAGCTTATTACCTTCTTGGAAAGGATAAGATAATTTATGAGTCTCCAAGAATGAATGAGCCACTTCTCTTATTGGTTTTGCTTCGACCATTTGTTGTGAATAGTTAATATTAAGCATCTAGTTTCTATTAATCGATAGAAAAATAAGAGGACTATTGCTTTTAAGTCTCACCTAAAAATACATGATAAAGTAAATGGTCATTGGCAATTTTGTTTCTGCTTTCATATCCTAAATGTGGCACTTTTGAAGCCTTTTTATGAATTTTTCTAGATGCTATATAATCAAAATATGTGATGCATTCATTTTATATTCAAATGAATCTGCATACAAACATAAAAAATAAATAAACAAATGTACAAACTTAACACTTTGGTCATTGCTCAACATAATGTCTTTGCATAAATCATTATCTTCTGGCTCATTTTGTTGTTGCACATCTTGTTTGTTCTCATTAACTTATTTTCATGACCAATTGAAATTGATTATAAACATGTATATGTCAGTACCACTTAGTATATACACATATAACTTGTTTAATTCATTATATATCTTACCACAATTGAACCCTTGCATGGGATGGGGATTTGGTTTCTTTTCTACTATCACATTTTCTTTTAAGTGTATACATTGCAAAATTCCTAAGATATACATGTAACACATAAAATATTAGAGCAATTTATTAAAAACTCTAAATAAATACAAATAAGCAATTCATTAAACAACTCTAAACAAATGCATATTTTACAAAAAATAGGTACACAAAAATATTGTTATTCGTATTTATACGTGTTGTGGCCAACCTCACCACATACACTGCACTTGTATGATACATTCTTGTGTTTAATTTTTTGTATCTTCACCTTAGATCACCTTGGTTTATGATCCACTTTTGGTAGTGTTGATGAAAATTTAGAAGTTTGGGAAAGATCAACTCACCCAAATTATTCAAAATCTTTTTTAAAATTGTGGGGACGTCGTATGCAAGTTTTAACCACCCTTTGCCTAAAGAAGAGGCAAAGTCAAGATAGGTTTTTTAGTTCCATAGCTCAAATTGGACTGTCAGGGATTTAGATATGTAAATAAAATAAAAACGTGTATAAGCATCAATCAAATTAATAAATAAAATTAAAATAAACAAATTGAGGATCTAGAAAATACCTTTTTTGAACTCGGGGGTCAGTTTTGCTTTTAGGCTCATTTTGGTCTGTTAGCACCTCCACGTGGATTCGAGGGTTCTTCAATGGCATCAAAACAGAGTGCTGACAAGGCTTAAGTAGACTTGTTCTACAGGCCCAGCACTTTGGTATCTAGTTTCCAGATGATTGGGTCTCAGGGGCCAACACCTATTTATAGGACTAAGAATGGGATACGGTGACGAGATTTCTTTGGATCTGAATCGAATCCCAGTGGATCTAAGTTTATCCTCAGATGAAAATAAAATATATCCAAGAGAGTCTTCTTAGATGAATGTTCATCAAAGAGGAAACCTCTCACCCAAAGAAATGTGCAGGGCGGTTGGGAAGAGATAAGGATAAACCAAATGGCTTATCCACACATTCAGTGCAATGCACAGTGAAGCAGCCATGCCGTCCCATAGCGAACGACACTCCATTTTTTCATCTTGAATACTGAATGGTGGTTCATTCTGCCATCCCGTAATGGATGGTAGTCTGGTGATCCATCCTCTAGATGGACAAAAAAATCTCTCTTGTCGTTCAAGGGGTACTTGATTCCCACTTAACACCTTCAAACATTTGTCTCAAAAGATGTTAAAAATTGGGCATCATAAAAAAAATTGCTGCCTACAAATGCCCCTCTTTGTTATTAATCGAATATGATTTTACTTATGATAAAGAAATAGATATGCCAAAATTTTTAAACACAACTGGGTTGCCAAGACTGTGCTTAGTCTTGCTGAACGAGGTCGGGCTAGTGTTTTTAGAGAAAAACTAGGTTGTTGAGACTATGATTGGTCTTGCCAAACAAGGTCGGTCCAACATTTAAATGGAGGAGTTGGACTATTGAGACCGTTATAAGTCTCACTGAGCAAGTTCGGATCAGTCCGATGACAACTAGATTGCAAAGACTGCTTGGTGGTCTTGTCAAGCGATGTTTATGTCAGAGCTGAGACAACTTGATTGCCAAGACCATTTGGTGGTCTTGCCGAACAAGGTCTGTGTCAATGTAAAAAATAGGAAAGAACTAGGATGTTGAGACCATTATGGGTCTCACTGTCCGGGGTCGGGCGAGTTTAGAAACCACTTTATTTATAGTAGAGAGAGAAAATATTATGCTTCAGGCAGGGATAGCGCAAGAGGAATATGACTTCCTTTTATAGTTTTTAGTCATGTTTTGATTTTGATGTCGTTGTGAATAAATTTGTTTTAAAGAATTTGTGGGGGCAAATATCAGGAGTCTTACACCTCTTGTGGTTCTATGGATAGGGTAGAGTTGCCCAGTAAGGCCTTAGGGTGGAGATATCATTTCTAAAATGATCAATTTAAACATGAGGTTTTCTTGTCCTAGTAATGAAAGTCAGTTATACTTCGATCAAGTGGCACTGAAGAATGGGCAGATCTTTCCGTGTACATTCAGACTTAGGGTTTACTTAATATGGTAGAAGGTTTTATCATGTCTAATACACTATCATATTCATTTTTTAGATGGTGAAAAATCAATGGCACACAAATCATCATAACAGGGTCAGCCTAGAAATAGGAAAAAACATCCAATTTGAGTCAACTTTAATGCATGAAAATAGTAAATAGGATATGCTAAACATCATCCAACCACCTCGAAAAATGGCAAGATCGATGGTTGTTGAACAGATTGCTCTGTGCCCAACATCCAGGAAAAAGGCTAAATTGCACATTTTTGATGTACTGTTTCACTTGACCACCCTCCATCATTTTTTAAGCGGCCTGTTAGCTGTAGGACCCAACATCAAATGGTGAGTGTTTGAGCAGCAGCAGATTTGAAATGTGCTTTTTCCTCTAAATGCACAGAGATTTATCGATGTGATATGTTCAAAAAATTTAGAAAAAAAGACATGAGAGCACAAAATTTTTAATTTTAAATCAATAAAAATTACTTTTAATATTTAAAAAAATAATTCTTTAATATTAATGTATTAATTTAAAATATTAAAATAATTTTCTACTTCTGATATCGTGTCAGCGTATCTAAAAGTGTCAAAACTCGTATCACCAAGAACACAACCAAAATGACATATCCTTGTGACATAACCAATGTTGTCAATCTCGAGAGGGTGGTGTGTGTTATCCCCTGAATATGGTCGTTAGCCACAGTGAGTGTTCGGAGGTCCCAATAAGCACCATGTATATAAGCACATGGGGCTCATATTCTCGTGTGTGTCGACATCACTTAGCATTGAAGTTCAGTATGGTTGCAAAGACTTAAGTACCCTTTCCTGCTATTCTCACCATGAAACGTTGGTTCGAGAAAATGACAAAAATGTCCTCTATTCAAAAAACAGAAAATGACAGTTCGAGAAAATGACAAAAATGTTCTACATCCAGAAAGTCGAGGATGATGTTAACTCTTCAAAGTCCAAACGTTTCGTTTTCGCCCTAAGCAATAAACTTTTACACCATCTGCTATAACAGGAGCTCCCTTTGACGATGCAAACTTTGCCACCAGAGTAGCAGCCTTTGTCGTCGTCTCGAGTCGAGGTTCCCACCTTGGTTTTTAGCTTGTGTTACAACACATTGTCGCCTTCTTATTTCTGTCTTGTGTTACAAAACATTCTCGGGTTCGCGATCGACTGGTTCGATCATTGGTGGGAGTCATAAAGCATTTGTCGGACATCTCTTTTTACAGACTTCTCTTCTTTTTTGTTGTCGTTAGGCATTATGGAAGAAAGCAATGATGCATAAAAATTCCAACAAGTCCCATTAAGGCATCGTGAGTACCTTTCCTTGTCATCATGCTATCGTTGAAGAACGTATGTCATCGTGAGTGCCATTAAAGCATTGTTTTGTTATTGTAGGTAGATCTTGTCCTTTCGATGGTTGGAAACTTAACGATATTTGTAAGACGCTTGGACCTATTGACAAGAATATTTGTTTACAGATGCGAGAAAGGGCCTCTACCCCATTCGGTATCCTCCATTCACTCAGTATATGCAATGTATCACAAATCGCGGTTGTAGTAACATATTATTGATTTGTGAGATATTATTTTGTTTGTTAATATCAATTTGTAAGCTATTATTCTGAATTTTTGTATCGATTTGTAATATATTTTATGATATGTATATCGATTTGTAAGATATTATGTGTTTTATAGTGTCGATTTGTAAGCTATCATGCTGAATTATTGTATCGATTTGTAATACATTATGCGATATGTATATCGATTTGTAAGATATTATGTGTTTTCTAGTATCGATTTATAAGATATTTATAGAAAGACTTTTAAAATGTGTGCGTGCAAAAATACATTGTTACGCACTTGTGGTGATGATTTCTGTATTCAAATTGCTGCTCATTTAGCGATTTCTATTAAAATTGCTTCACATCATTGTAGATATAATTAAATCGCTATCGTCAACACACATATACGACAAATCGTTTCTTTTATTGTCATGGTAAGTAACAACTCGATGTATAGTAAATGCAAATAACAAATTGTCGTTGCTTTTATACTGTGATTCATTCAATCGTTTCTTTGACTTGATTAACCGTATTGATATCTGTTGTTATATGCATCTTAAATAAATCTTAGTAAACATATGTGCTTGCTAACACAAATTGATATCTTGCTTATAACAATGGTGAGCTTATCATCTGGTTGTAATGAAGATGATCTATCTCAATCATTTGAAAGATATAGGAAAGTGAACATCTGTACTAATGACGCACCTGAAGAAGTTAACTTGTGCACTAATGATGCACATGATAACAAGGGTGGAAACATTAGATTCACTCTTGACTTGAATGTTCCAGCAGAAGAAATGCAATTTGATAATGAGGTAGATGATTGTGACAGTACACTTGATAAAGGTGCAGTCACTGAGAATGTACATGATAGTACACCTGACTCTGTTCCCGTAGAAGAAATGCAGTTTAATAATGAGGATGATGCATATAAATTTTATAATGATTATGTCTTAAAATTCGACTTCAGTGTCAGAAGATATTCTTGGTCAAAAAATGCACAGAGTGTCGTGATGAGAAAAACATATGTTTGTTCTAAGGTAGGTTGGAAGAAGACAAATGGAAATCCAACAAGGAGCATGCCAAAATCAAGATGTGGATGTCCAACGAGAATGGTGTTAAGAAGACTTCTGAATTGGAAATATGTAGTTCGTACTTTAATCGGTGATCATAACTATGATTTATCTACTTCATTTATGACTCCTATGTTAAGGTCACATCGTAAAGTAACTGAAGCGCATGTTGTAATTGTTGAAATAGCTGATAGTGTCGGCATTGCACCAAGGAAGATACATAATTTGTTCACGCACATAGATGGTGGTCGCGAGAATGTGCCATTCACACCTATGGATCTAAGAAACCACTTGAGAAGGAAGAAGACATATAACATGAAGAATGGATAAATATGTTCTTTGGTTGATTACTTACAAAAGAAATCAAGCATTGACCCTGGTTTCTTTAGTGCAATGCAACTGGATGAAGATGGATATGCTGTGAATATGTTTCGGGCAGATTCAAAGTCACGATTAGATTATGAATGCTTCAATGATGTGCTTATTTTTTATACGACAGTGAAGATTAATACTGAACAGTGGCCATTTGCGTAGTTTGTCAGAGTGAACCATCACTCATAGAGTTGTATATTAGGCGATGTTTTTTTGTACGACCAGACCAAGGAAAGCTTTGAGTGGTTGTTCAGAGTATTTACACAGGCAATGAATGAGAAGTAACCTGAAGTCCTTACAGATGATGATCACGCAATTGTGGCTGCAGTGTCTCATGTGTGTCCAGATTCACATCATCGCCTATGTTTGTGGCATATCTTTCAAAATGCAGCAAAGAACATAGGACACATATTTAATCAGAAGATAGGGTTTGACAAAAAGTTTACTAGATGTGTACTTGAAAGCGTAGACGAGATCACCTTTATGTCTGATTGAGAGAAAATTATTCAGATATACGACCTTGAAGAATGCCTGTGGTTACAAAATTTATATGCAGAAAAAGAAAAGTGGGCATTGGCATATGGAAAACAATACTTTTGTGCAGGTATGATAAGAACACAAAGAGCGGAATATATGCATGCCACACTTAAGAAAACCTTGTATTTATGTTTAACAATGTTTCACATCATGGAACAATATGAATTATTTGTAGACGGTCTTAGACAAAATGAGCTTGAACAAGATGTGAAATGCTTCAATACATGTTGTGTAACTTTGGACATGAAAATATTGATACGACCTGCAGATCTGTATACACTAACTGTATTTGAATGGATTAAGAAGGAGATTATACAGGTCATGAATTGCAAAATAGAAGAACGTGTGCAAACCAAGAATATGCACAAATACCATATTGTATGGGAGGGCAAAGAGCATCAGAAAAGGCAAGAAGCACATGTCATGTACAATGTTGACAACAAAACAGTTGAATGTGCATGCAAGAAGTATGAATTCAAAGGTATTTTATGTCGTCATGCATTAAAGGCACTTAATGAAAAGAAGATACGAGAAATATTTGAGTGATATTTAATGTGAAGATGGAGGAGATAAGCAAAGATTAAACTACTGGATACAGATAATGTCAGTCAATTTGGTGTTGATGAGAAGTGTTACACATCCTTCTGTTGCCTACAACCATGTAGGTCATTTATGCATGTTGCAGATTTGGCATCGAAAAGTGAAGAAGAATATGTATGCATGAGAAAAGCGTCAAAGGAGTTACTTGAAAATATGCAGTTAATTCACCATTAGTCTATTGCAACTCATGAAGACCAGTCAAAGAAAATGACAACGAACAACGAAGGTGAAAATCATGCTTCCCTTGACACTCCTGAGAAGATATGCCGAAGTGTAAACATCATCTTCAACAAGTCAGGAGTGAACATTGTAGATTATGATGGAAAAATTCACCTAGTAAAGGGTATCAAAAGAAAACATGCCTCTGATCGCAGTCGTCGAAAGACAAACGGTGGACTAGAATTGGTTCGCAAGAAAAGGTCTAAGAAACAACCAACCTCTAAGCAAAAACAATCAAGTCCTTCGCATGAACAGGTATATAAGACATTATATTGCTTCCCATGTAAATTGCATTACGTGAAGCAATATCTAACTTGTGTAATTTCCAACATGCAGCAATACCCTACAGACGTAATTTCCAACGTTGTAACCTTCAATCCTCCTGACTAGTTTTTCCGGAATGATAGCTTTAGTTTTACAAGTGTTTTGGTATGTAATCAATGTTGGGAGGATATTTGCATTTCTTGTGAAACTTAATGTAGTGTCTTATATTGTTCTGTTTCATGACAGGCTCAAATCAATTCGAAAGTGAGTTATGGAACACAGAAATCCCGTGTGAATTCTGTTTAAGTCTTACTATAAAGTTAGTTGTCATGCCTCTTCGCATGACCCAATTTCCACATTGTCGGATTTATTAAGAGTTTAACAAAACAGAAGGTGAATATGCTTATACACTAGATGGTCTTATTAAGAAAGAGTTTTTGGATCAATCCATTTTCATGAATCATGAGCCACAAAAATAGAATTGTATCTTTCACATGTATTAAAAATAGAACTTTATTTAATAATATATCTTTCACATGTATAAACCCTTGTAATATGTATCATTCACATGTATAAATCCTAGTTAGTGAAAATCGTGAAAATTGGGTATGAATATCAGGAATTGTATGTGAACTCAATGTTTTATATAATTAGTGAAAATTGTTTTCCCATCTAGCCTTCACATATACAAATCGTTATATATAAATTGTATCATCCATATTGCATGGGAGGGCCTCTACAACATCCGGTATTGTCCAAGAATAATCCATTCACAAACAAAGCCACACGATGTACAAACTTTATAAAGAACAAACTGTAAATAATTCAACGATACAAATCGATGTAACTTTATAAATATAAATCGATTTAGTTCACAAAGACTAACAAAGACATATCGTTATCGCGGTAACTTCATAAATATAAATGGATTTCCTAGCCCTGGGTAACTAACAGGAATGGTTTACAACCAATGTCATTTACAATCGATAACTTTAAAACTACAAATCGATGTCATTTACAACCGCAATCATTTACCAAAAGATCTAGTCTTTTTTACCTGACAACAATGGTTTGGCTAGGTAAAACACATGACCATTATCATCAACAAAACAGATATCATCACCAGTAGGTAATTAACAAAATGTCTAATTGTATAAAAAAAATGTCTTTGTTTGTCTATGTGAACGATATCGATATGTAATATAGCGATTTACTCATAACGTTTTGCAACTGTTAATTGGATTTGTACTTTACCAAGACTACACATCGTGTCGATGCCTGTACACGTGCGTAAAACCCTGCAAAATGTAAAACCCTAATATAGATCTATATATAACACCCTATCTGACCAACCCTGATCCGACCTGACCCATTGTCCAGGTCTAAAACCCTAATCTATTTAACCTCTCTTCCTCTTTCTTTTCTGCAGCAGCGCAGCTTCTTCTTCTTTTTTCTCCTCTACCTTCTTCTTCTTCTTCTTCTTCTTCTTCCTTGTATTTTTTTCTTCTTCTTTGTTCTTCTGTGTTCCTTCTACCTGTGCTTGATAGATAGGGGGGTGATGCAGATGTTTATCTATTTGATCTATTCCTACTGTCATACCCTACATTGTTTGCAAACCATCCTTTACAATTAAAAAAATATTTGCCTAATCTTCGATATACTTCATGACAAATACATAGGGTGAGTGATCTATCATGTAGCCTCTCGGCTCCTTCAAGGAAACAATTCCTGACCTTTGAAGCTTATTGTCAAGAGCACACCAATGCTAGAGTCTCTAAGAATCGGCCTTAGTCAGAGGAAAATGGTGCAGTGGGCTGACATTACTAACGAGCTTGTTTGCTTGCAGAGGATGTATCCTCAGCATAGAAAGATGTGATGATGAACGATACAGATGTTTTGGTGATCTCTTCTGTAAAAATTTGAGTCTCTAGAAGATAGATATGTGTTCGACGGAATTGTCCTCCCAATAGATATTGTAACTAAATACTAATATTTTTTCTATATGAATATGGTTATAAATCATGTGGATTTGTAGTTATGAAGTTAGGACGAGAATGATATGTCTTTGTTTGTATTTGCGAACGAAATTAATTTGTATTTAAGAATTTAACTCATTTTGTATCATTGAAGTGAAACCCAAAATCTTTAAACCCTCAACCCCAATCGCTCGTAAAAGCGATTAAGAAATTTCATTGACATAAACATTGTCCGTAAAAACAAATCGCGAAGGCACGTAGCCTTCATACCTCATTGTGTAAATCGCGATGGTACTTATGGTTCACTTAGACAAAGCTCATTGTCTTAAAGACAAACTTTGTTGTGTAAAACGCAATGGTATAACGATTTACACAATGACGTCTATGTCGGTCACAACTAGATAAAAATCGCTCTGTGCATGAGTAGAAATTGTGGTATAAGTACATTGTCAATGCTTGTGCAAATCATGATTGTCGTTTATAAATGTTTATGCAAATCATTTAAGCCTTATATAAACGCTTGTTTGATTTTAATTTACGAAGGTCGATCATTACAACTATCTGTTTAGTGACATTTGTGTGCTACACTGATTAAAATAGATTTATACACTTATAGAAAGACATGTTAAAGTGCACTATCAATGCTTGTGCAAATCATGATCGTCGTTTATGAATGTTTGTGCAAATCGTTTAAGCCTTATATAAACGCTTGTTCGATTTTAATTTACGAAGGCCGATCATTACAACTATTTGTTCAGTGACATTTGTGTGCTACACTGATTAAAATAGATTTATACACTTATAGAAAGTCATGTTAAAGAAAATAACTCATTTCTACTCTACACAACGCTAATCACTTTTACAATTTTCAATTATGAAGGCCGAACATAACAACGATTTGCTTTTACTATATAACAGTCCAACTTATTTGTCATGTTTAGTGAAATTAAAAGATTATTTATTTCAACCTAGAGATATTTACATAACTTGTATACATAGTCTTACAAATTTTTTTATACAAAATTTGGTTGTACAATACATAAAATCTGTTAGAAGTCGATGTACATCATATTACTCCTGGGGGGGTCGCATCGTTTGTTGCCTTCTAGGTATTTTTGTCGACTGAGTTTTTTTCTCTTTCGTAATTAGATCTCCATCAATTTTCTGTATAGTTTTGTGCGGAATCCAGGCATATCAACCTGCAAAAAAAATGTAATGTGACACCAATATATACATTGAGTCCCCAATAATAGAGGGTAATAAACAGCATACAATGTTGAAATCAGGTTCTCGTCCATTGTATATTGCTTCAATATACTTCATTACAAATACACCACGATCGACACCATTATTTTGTAAAGGAGCATCTTGTGTTGAGCGAAATATCCACTCGCCAATGTCGACACCCAAAGCGTCTTTGACAAATCCCACTTGTGGTTCATGCAGAAGAAAGTAAATTCTTGACCTCCGTACAAGATATGATATCCTTATAGATGGAAACATATGAAATGCAAAACGTCACGACGTACACACTGTGTAACTCTAATGAATTGTAGCACCATAGTTGTTTTTCTTTTAGATCTATCACATATATGACCCAATGTGCTTCAGTTTACCAGAGTGTTGGAATCAATATCTGCAAATCGATAGGACAAATTGTGTTAGGACTGTTATGCTGAAACCTTGCACAAGAGGTTTGTTCACTTACCTTTTCACTTAACCAAAAGTCTCTGCAATGATCATCGTTACCCCAGTATGGTAGTCCATCTTGAAATTCAATGGAGTATGGCAATCGACGGGCGATACTCTGTTGAACGAAACAGTGATAATAGTAATATTAAAACATGAAGCAACAAGAGTAAATAAAAAAACAAAATAAACATAAAATAGAACCGATATACCATGAAATAAGGTTTGATGATGCGTCTAATATTGGTTGTTGCGTTGCTTTGAATATACTTGACGAAATCAGATATAGTTTGTTTGCAACAAATATGAACTTGTCAACATACATACCATGGCATACGTAAATATATTACTGATAGTGGTTTCATACATACAAAATTACTTATAGTGTTGCCTTCTGCATATTCGTTTTGCATCTGTTTGATTTTATCTTAGAGCGCTTTGTTGAGTTTTTGAGCACCGCATTTTGTGGATGTTCCACTAACATTAGCAGAATATTCAAGAAACAATATTGAAATTATGTTATACAGTACACAACACAAATCGCATAAACGCCATAAAAGAGACAAATTTTGAAGAAAATCAACATGATGTTTAGACAATATATGCCTGAATCACCATCGTTGGTCATCTAGTTGTCGTCTTCTCCTTCCTCGTCTCCTTCATCGATATCGATACCTCGTTTGCGATAAAGTAGGTTATATGTTAGATTCATGAATATGTCATTTATAAAGGAACCGTTGATTTCACAGACCACCAATTTTCAAAAAATAATGTCAGTTTTCAAAAAGCGCGAGCAAATAAATTGTATTGCACATTAATTAAATTAAAAAATGTCATTTCATCTACCTTTTATAAAACTAATAACCGGATTAGGACGTAGCAGTCAAAACATGATAGCACATCTCGTGTGGATTTGTTTTTCAACCTTTTTTGGTCTTTTATATGTCATTGTGTAAATCGTGATAGAAAAATCGTTAACTTAGACCAAGCTCGTCAAAACAAATCACGATAGGACAAATCGTTGCAGCGATATGGATTTTCAACTATGACTTAAATCTGCATGAAGTTGTAAATTGTGATAGGATATAACATAGACAAAGCTCGTCACCCTAAATACTAAACCCAAATACCTAAACCAAAAACCCAAAAACCTAAAGCACAAAGCTCATCAAATCACGATATTATATATTGGTATCGTTCGCAAAGACAACGATTAATATATCATTGTCATTGTAGCTTCTTAAAACCCTAAACCCTAAACCCTAAACCCTAAACCCTAAACCCTAAACCCTACACTCGAAACCCTAAACCCTAAACTCTACTATCTAAACCCTAAACCCTAAATCCATACTATCTAAACCCTAAATTCTACTATCTAAACCCTAAACACTAAACCTTACTACCTAAACCCTAAATCCATACTATCTAAAACCTAAACCCAAAACCCTAAACCCTACTATCTAAACCCTAAACACTAAACCCTACTACCTAAACCCTAAATCTATATTATCTAAAGCCAAAACCCAAAACCCTAAACACTGAACCCCAAACCCTACTACCTAAACCATAAACCATAAACACTAATCCCTAAACCCTGCTACCTAAGCCCTATTATCCAAACCCTAATTCCTAAACTCTAAAATCTAAACATCTCTAATCACTTATAGGATGTTCATTTAGGAAGAGTGAACATTACAAGGCTTTGTTCATTATACGCATCTTTAATTGCTTTACGATTTTCATTTACGGAGGGTGAGCATTACAACGATTTCTTAACAATACACATCTCTAATCACTTATAGGATTTTTATTTACGAAGGGCAAACATTATAAGCCTTTGTTCATTGTACACAACTTTAATCCCTTTTGCGGTTTTCATTTACGGAGGGTGAGCATTACAATGATTTTGGAACAATACACATCTCTAATCGCTTATAGGATTTTCATTTACGAAGGGTGAACATTACAAGCCTTTGTTCACTGTACACAATGGTAATCCCTTTTGCAATTTTCATTTACGGATGGTGAGCATTACAACGATTTCTAAACAATACACATCTCTAATCGCTTATAGGATTTTCATTTACGAAAAAACGAACATTACAAGCCTTTGTTCATCGCATACATTGCTAATCTCTTTTGCGATTTTCATTTACAGAGCATGAGCATTACAACAATTTCTGAACAGTACACATCTCTAATTGCTTATAGAAATTTCATTTACGAAGGGTGAACATTACAAGCCTTTGTTCATCGCATACATCACTAATCGCTTATAGGATTTTCATTTACGGAGGGTGAGCATTACAACGATTTTTGAACAGTACACATCTCTAATCGCTTATAGGATTTTCATCCACGAAGGGCGAACATTACAAGCCTTTGCTCACCGCATACATCGCTAATTCTTTTTGCAATTTTTATTTACGAAGGGTGAGCATTATAATGATTTATGAACAGTACACATCTCTAATCGCTTATAAGATTTTCATTTACGAAGAGCGAACATTACAAGCCTTTGTTCACCGCATACATCGCTAATCCCTTTTACAATTTTCATTTACGAAGGGTGAGCATTACAACGATTTTTGAATAGTACACATCTTTAATCGCTTATAAGATTTTCATCTATAAAGGGCAAACATTACAAGCTTTTGTTCATTGCATACATCGCTAATCCCTTTTGCGGTTTTCATTTGTGGAGGGTGAGCATTACAAGGATTTTTGAACAGTACACATCTCTAATCGCTTATAAGATTTTCATCTACGAGGGGCGAACATTACAAGCATTTGTTAACCGCATACATCGTAAATCCCTTTTGCGATTTTCATTTACGAAGGGTGAGCATTAGAATGATTTATTAACAGTATACATCTCTAATCGCTTATAGGATTTTCATTTATGAATGGCAAACATTATAAGCATTTGTTCACCACATACATCACTAATCCATTTTGTGATTTTCATTTATGAAGGGTGACCATTACAACGATTTTTGAACAGTACACATCTCTAATCGCTTATAGGATTTCCATCTACGAAGGGCGAACATTACAATCCTTTGTAAACCGCATACATCGCTAATCCTTTTTGCGATTTTCATTTATGGAGGGTGAGCATTACAACAATTTCTGAACAGTATACATCTCTAATCGCTTATAGGATTTTCATTTACGAATGACGAACATTACAAGCCTTTGTTTAATATATATAATGATAATCCCTTTTGCAATTTTCATTTACAGAGGGTGAGCATTACAATGATTTATGAATAGTACAATCTCTAATCGCTTATAGGATTTTCATTTACGAAGGGCAAACATTACAAACCTTTGTTCATTGTACACAACAGTAATTCCTTTTACAATTTTCATTTATGGAGGGTGAGCATTACAACGATTTCTGAACAGTACACATCTCTAATCACTTATAGGATTTTCATTTACGAGGGAGAACATTACAACGATTTGTTCGTATAGACAAACTTTGCAAAAAGCAAATCACGATAAGACAAATACTATTTGCAAAATGGCATCTATGTCAGAGCCAACATACGCACGGTATAATGAGGCATAATGCCTTCTTCTTTTAGAAACCATACTAATGGCCTGAAAGACTTAAGATTTCTCAAATTATAAGTAGAGATACATGTACACAGAGTAGTCATCTATAGAGGTGACAAATAATAGTCCAACTTATTCACGTCTTTAGTAAAATTGAAATTTTATTTCAACCCAGAAAAATTTACATATTTTGTATACAGTCTTATAAAATTTGTATACAAATTTTGGTATACACGGTCTACAAAATCTGTTAGAAATCTTTGTACATCATACTAATTCTAGGGGGGGGGGTCGCGTCGTTCGTTGCCTTGTAAGTACTCTTGTCGGTTGATTCTTTTTCTCTCCCGCATTTAGAAACTCAATCAATTTTTGGCATAGTTTGGTGCAGAATCCCGGTATATCATCCTGCAACAAAAATATAATGTAACACCAATATATAATTTGAGTCTTTAATAACAGATGATAATAAAGAGCATACAACGTCGAAATCAGGTACTCGTCTATTGTATATTGCTTCAATATACTTCATTACGAATATGCCATAATCGACGTTATTACTTTGTAAAGGAGCATGGTCTGCACAGAGCAAGCTCTACTCACCAATGTCGACACCCAAAACGTCTTTTAGGAATCCTTTCTGTGGTTAATACATAATATAGTAAAATCCAGGCCACCGTAAAAGATACAATACACTTATAGATAGAAACTTATTAAATGCATAATGTCATATTGTACACCAGTGTGAAAGTCTAATGAGTTGTAGCATCATAGTTGTTTTTCCCATAAATCCATCACGTATAAGATCTAATGCTCAGCAGTTTGCCAGATTATAGGAATCAATATCTGCGAATCTATACAATATATTAGAAATCGATAGACAAATTATGTTAGGAATGTTAGGCCTAAACCTTGGACAAGCGGTATGTTTACTTACCTTTTCACTTGACCAAAAGTCTTCGCAGTGATCATCATTACCCCAACATGGTAGTGCATCATGAAATCCAATGGTGTATGACTTTCGACGGACGTAAGTCTGTTGAATGAAAGAGTGATAATAATAAGGTTAAAACATGAAGCAAAAAGAGTAAATCATAAAAGAAAATAAACAAATAAGAGTATCGATATACCATGAAATAAGGGGTGACGATGCGTCTAGTATTGCTTGTTGCGTTGCTTTTAATATACATGACGAAATCGGATATAGTCTGTTTGCAACAAATATGAACTTGTTAACATACATACACATGGCATACATAAATATATAACTGATAGTGGTTTCATACGTACAAACTTATTGATAGTGTTCCCTTATGCAAATTCATCTTGCATCTGATTGATGTTCTCTTGGAGCCCTTTGCAGCGTTTTCGCCCACCTTTTTTGGTGGATGTTTCACTGACATGAGCATAATATTCAGTATTCGACATTTAAATTGCTTTCTATAATACACAACACAAATCGAATATATGCCATAAAAGAGGCAAATATTGCAGAAACTAGTCACGAGGTTTAAAAAATATATGCCTGAATCGTCATCGCTAGTCGTGTAGCTATGGTCATCTCCTTCATCGCCATCGCTTGCTATCTAACTGTCATCGTCTTCTTCATCGACATCGTTGGCCATGTAGCTATCGTCGTCTCCTTCCTCGATATTGATACCCCCTTTATGATGAAGCAGGTTATATTTTCTTTTCACGAACACGTCATTCTAAAGGAATCGTCGGTTCGTCTATTCCTTAATCACAAAGCAAAGTGAATCAACATTCACCTGAACTTGTGTGATGTGTCATTTATATATAAAGGAAACATTGTTTCACCTACCGCATGTTTTCAAAAACTTTGCATAAATTAATTGCATTATGCATTAATTAAATAAAAACTGTCATTTCAGCTACATTTTACAAAACTAGTCAATGCGATATGACAAATCAGTCTAAACATTGTGTCAATTTATTTATTATTTTCTTTTCTGAAATTTATGAATCAGTCATTGTGTAAATCATGATAGGATATGTCATTAATATTAACAAAGCTCGTAACAGCAAATCGCAATAGGACAAATATTGTTAAATTATGAAACTTAAAGTATTGTGGTTGTAAGTCAATTTGTATTTATTAAGTTACCTAAATTTGTATTTATTAAGTTACCTAGATTTATAGTCTGAACAATGTCTCAATTTGTGTGATGAGTTTTGGTGGGGGAGTGACCCGACTCGACCTGTTGTCCAGGTCTAAAACTCTAATCTATTTAACCTCTCTTCATCTTTCTTTTTCGCGGCAGAGCAACTTCTTCTTCTTCTTTTTTTTACGACTTCGTCTTCTTTTCCTTCTTCTTCTTCATTGCATTTTTCTTTCTTCTTCGTTCTTTTGTGTTTCTTCTATCTTTGCTTAATGGATGGTGTTTGATGTTAATATCGTAGTTGTTTTATGTTGTGCTGAAAGATTTGTATAATCTTTGATGATGATTATAATGGTTATCTTCTGTGGATACATCGATATATTCGTGACACATACGACTGTGGCGTATTTGTCATGAAGTATATCGAAGTTTACGCAGTATATAACGACCATAATCATCCTCAATTTTTACTGTCATACCGGAGCAAGCATATATATTTTGCATGATGGACAGGTGGGTGCTGATGACCATCTATTTGATCTATTCCTACTGTCAGACTCTCAATCGTTCGCAAACCATAATTTTTAGTTGAAAAAATATTTGCCTAATATTCGATATACTTCATGACAAATATGCTAGTCGTGCGGGTTGCATCTTCTCTGTCTATTGGAATTCGTACCTTTATATGCTGCCAATATACATCGTGAAAAAAAAAACTTGCAAACAGATAAGGACCTCCATTAGTAGGTATATTTGCCTTCAATCGTTCCCAGTGACTAGCGAAGGCCACTGAGTAAACTGAAAGTGTTGATGTTGATGATGTATGTTTCAAAGCATATCATTATTTGGACGTGGGTTGATGTTAATGATAATATATGTTTTCTTTAATGATGATGATGATGGTCATGTATTGTATCTAAGCTAAACCATTGGTCATGATGTATTGTAACTAAATACTCATATAAATGAATGTGGTTGTAAGGTATCATTCAAATTATTTATAATATCGAGTGCTAAATATCTTACGACTGTTACTAAGAATGCTAACAATTACAATGACTGACACTAATGAAAGTTAAATACTAAAGAGATAACAATTTATACTAAAGAATACAAAATCATGCAATGATCATTACTTATGAATGCAAACGATTATAATGATTTATAGTACTTAAATTTAAATGCTAAAGGCATAACAATATGTACTAAGAAATACAAAATCCTGCAAAGATCATTACTTAGGAATGCAAACGATTACTACGATTTACAGTACTGAAAGTTAAATGATTAAGCGATAACGATTTGTACTAAGGAATACAAAATCCTCCAACGATCATTACTTATGAATACAAATGATTATAATGATTTACAATACTGAAAGTTAAATGCTAAAAGCATAACGATATGTACTAAGGAATACAAAATCCTGCAAAGATCATTACTTAAGAATGCAAACGATTACTACGATTTACAGTACTGAAAGTTAAATGCGTAAGCGATAACGATTTGTACTAAGAAATACAAAATCCAGCAACGATTATTACTTAAGAATGAAAACAATTATAATGATTTACAGTACTGAAAGATAAATGCTAAAGCGATAACGATTTGTACTAATGAAGACAAAATCCAATAGCGATGATTACTTAAGAATGTTAAACATTTCAACGATTTATACTACTGAATGATAAATGCTGAAATGATTATAAATGAATTTAAACCATTTACCTTATTTAATTGTAGACCATCTAAAATGAATTTAGCATTATCTTTCTTTATATTAATTTTAGATCACCAGCCGTTCTTTGAAAAACCACAAATCGCAAGGCCACACTAAGGCTGCAATGCCACAATATGTTCTCATGCCCAGGTCTACAAAATCAATATATTAGTAAGACTATAACCTTTAATAATTTTTTCTTTCTATTTTTTGTTTTTTATCAGTCATTGTGTAATTCACGATAAGACAAATTGTTGTACATGTATTGTATCTGAATCATTATACCAGATATTTTCCCAGAGCGATATACATAATGACGTCTGTATCGGTCAAGTTAACTTGATTTGTTCTTGACTAAGTCTAAACATCGTGTCCATTTATTTATTTTTTCTTTTCTGCCATTTTAGAATGTCATTATGTAAATCGCGATGTAACGTATCGTTTCCTAGGACAAAGCTCATGAAGGAAAATCGCAATAGGATATTCAAACAGATTTTGCTCGATTATTTGATGGGTTTAGGCGGGATGGTTGTATAAATCATGATAGAACACCTTCTATGAAAAATAAATCGCGATCTCTTATATACAACTGATTGCAAACCAATCATGGTCTCTTATAAAAAACAAATGTGATCACTTTTATTTATGAAGGTCGAACATTACAACGATCTATTCAGTAGCACTTGTGTGTTACAATTATTAAAAAAAGAATTAAACAATTAAAAAATGTCACGTTACAAAAAATATTTATAGAGTTACAACAAAGAATTATAGAATTACAACAAATAATTATCGGGATAAAAAGAATCATTATCGTTTATTCACTGGCACTTGACGACTCATATGGACTATGACATACAAATCATCTCTTTTTTTTTCTTGGTGGTGTCCTCTTAGATCCCTCGATCTCATTATAAACACGGGTCATCATCTCTACCAGTGACTGCATTTGTCTCCCCAAAATATTCACCTCCTTCTGTAAGTCCTTATTCTCTCTCTCCAATATCTCGAACCTTGTGTCGGAGACTACATTCTCTTTTGTGAGTTATGTTTGCTCCTCGTCGTGTATTGTTACTATGATAATCGTTGTTGTAGCTAGAGAGAGACGATGGACGTGTTTTCTATGCGGGGCTGCGACATAATGGGGGACAGAAGGGAGGCATGGGTTCCCAATATTCTCAATCTCCAGATTTTGACGCATGGGTTCCCAATATTTTTGGTAATAATCGAGATCATATTGCCATTTTTTATAATCATACGCTATGGCACGTACACCTCTTTTATTCCAGCTATACAATTGTTTCCTTTAGCGTTTGTGCCAATTCACGTTCCTGGCCCCACCACTATTCATCTTCCTTCTGACTTTCACAGGCATCTTTGGGATAGACTCTCCCAAGCCATATTATAGGAGAACTCGACTACCATGTTGCAACTCGGCTTTATAATTGCTAAACAGCCAAATATCGCGGTCAGACAGTCTTGTACCCTCAGTTACAAGCTCTTTGTTTTCGTCCTCCTCATCTCCATACGGTCTCCACACAACTTGTATATTGGAGATTATGGTTTAGGTATAGACGATTATTCATGCTAATAAATGCTAAATATTAAAATTATTTATAATAACGAGTGCTAAATATATTATAAAAACTATTAATAAGAATGCAAACGATTACTACAATTTACAGTACTAAAAGATAAATGCTAAAACGATAACGATTTGTACTAACTATGACAAAAACCTGTAGCGATGATTACTTAAGAATGTTAAACATTTCAACAATTTATACTACTGAATGATAAATGTTGAATCGATTGTAAATGACTTTAAACCATTTACCTCATTTAGTTGCAGACCATCTAAAATGAACTTAGCATTATCCTCCTTGACATTTATTCTAGCCCACCGATCGATCTTTGAAAAAACACAAATCATAGGGCCACAATGAGAACACAATGCAACAATATGCTCTCATGCCTAGTCCTACAAAAACAATATATTAGTAAGACTACAACCTTCAACGAGTTTAGTCTACAAGTACTAAATATGTAATAAACAGATACCTAAACAAATGACCAAAACCCCCCGACGGTTTTCATATTGTGATCATCGCAAAATTTTCCCTCTCTTGTGGTTTCTCTCTTTTCCTTCTCTTTTCCTTTTCTAACTTCTATTTTCCTCCTTTTTGAAGGGAGAAGAATAAAAGAAAGAAAAGAGAAAGAGAAGAGAAAAGAAAGAAAGAAAGAGAGAAGAGAAAAGAGGAACTATTTTGCGCGGTCTCACTTGACCTTGATTTGAAAAATATTTAGAAATTTAACTCGTCTTCGTTTTTGAAAATTTGCGGGAAAATGGAGAGACGGGATTCGCTCGTCGGTACGAGGTTCGACCATTCCTGGCGCCTTTACCAGGGGTAATCGAACCAAGGATCGAATCTATGCCTTTTGCTTTGCCTAAATATTACCTAAGAAATTTATTCTAACTCTAAATGCACAAAGAATCATGCTTGTGCAATGCGATGATGTATGCTCTTTTTGAAAAGATATTTTGAAAATTTCCAAGTGTTCTGACATGAACTTGATGAGGGAGTGAAGGAATGATTAAATCTAACTTAGAACTTGAGATAGATTAGAGAAGTTCTAAGTCTTTGAAGTAAATCAAAGTTAGAAAAATAAATCTTGATTTTGGAAAAGAATGATTTAAAGCTTTGAAATGAAAGGAAATGAAGTTTCCAAATCATAAATGAACTTTGAATTTGAACTTGAATTTAGAAAAGGAAATGAATACTTGAGGTGGCATTTGAATTTAGATTTTTAAGTTTGAAATTTAGAATGGATCAGAGAAAATCAAATGGTATTTAAAAATAGAGATGAATTTATGAAATTCAGATGTAATCTGTAGATGGATTTAGATTTGAAATCTGGAAATGAAATGGAATTGGATTTGAAAAAGTTGGATTTGGATATAAAATCTAAGATCCAAAGTAGAATTGGGTTCTGGATCCTAGAATGAATTTAGATTTGAAGTATGAGATCCAAAGTAGAATTTGATTCTGGACCCTAAAATGGATTTGGATTTGAAGTCTAAGATCCAAGATGGAAATTTGAGTTCTGGATCCTAAAGTGGAATTTGGATCTGAATCTGAGATCCAATGTAGAATTGGGATCTGGACCCTAAAATGGAATTGGATCCGGAGTCTGAGATCCAAAGTAAAATTGGATTCTGGATCCTAGAAGTGGAATTAGATCTGAAGTCTGAGATCCGATATGAATGTTGAATCCTGGATCCTAAAATGTATTTGGAGTTTTGTTAAATTCAGAAGATGAATCAAGAATTTCCAAGTTTGAATTGAATTTAAAAAATGAGATTTTGAATTTGAATATACAAATGTATTTCAAAGTCAAATTGGACTTTGAATTTGGGACTTGAATTCAAATTTTTAGAAAATGAATCAAGAATCTCAAAGTTAAATTGAACTTTGAGTTGAAATGAATTTGGAATTTCAAAGTTAAATTTGAATTTTGAAATCTGATTTTGAATTTGAACATAAAAGGAATTTGAAATCTCAAAGTTAGATTGGACTTTGAGATTGAAAATGAAATTGAATTTGAAAAATGAAAGGATGAATCAGATTTGATAAGGATGGAAGATAGATTGAGGAAGATATTTACATTACTTGGAGTTTTTGAAAATATGAATTTTTGAAAATATGATATAATTCTATCCTAAATGATGAATGGATTTGAAGAATTTTGAAATTGGATTTTGAAAATCATAATTCTTTCTTTAAATGAATGTAAATAAGATTAATAATATAATACACTCCTGACTATGGTCATTGAATGTATTATATAATAATCATATCTAAATTCAAATAAAGAATAAAATACATTTTGGTGCTTTTATAGAGTTTAAAATGAAATTAATTCTCCATATATCCTGAATATGGCCATTGGTATATATATTGAATTAATTTTAAATTAAACCCTAATAAAAGAGAAAAAAAATATTTAAGTAAAATATGATGAATTTTTGAAAATGACCCAGTGTGGATCCAGTGTTATTTTATAAAAGGTAAAAATCCTAAGTTTTGTTTACATCTTGACTATGGCCATTGATGTAAATCATCAACTTAGAATTAATTACCTCTTACGAAATGGTGCACGTGCCATTCGTGTTTCACCATTGTGAGATTTTGAGAAATAAAGGCAAAAGGTATGAAAACAATCAATTTATGATATTTACAATGCTCATTCATTCTAATCTAGAA
Organism: Nuphar pumila; assembly: GCF_984573655.1. NCBI lineage: Eukaryota > Viridiplantae > Streptophyta > Magnoliopsida > Nymphaeales > Nymphaeaceae > Nuphar > Nuphar pumila. Next base: position 22,960,869 of record NC_143252.1, on the reverse strand, counting down.
CTAGAAATGTAAAGTTTTCATTAATATCTAGCTTATTACAACATTGGAATTTAAAAATATCAAAAAGTTTCTAGTCTAAGAAAGAAATTCAAGCTTTTCACATATTCTCGCAAAACAAGGTTAATGTAGAGCCATATACTAAGGATGTGGAAGATATCATGGCAAAATTGACATACTTATGACTAAGTATGACATCTACTTCTAATGAAGAAAATACATATATGCATGCCGATGTGATAAGTATATATAGGTATGCATATCAAATAAAGAGAAAAACATACATGGAAAGAATATTCGCATGCAACACTTATACTAATGGGGACAACATATATATGTGCCTAAGCTTGATATGAATGCCTATGTTAGCGGGAATGTGATAGAAAAAAACAATGAAAGTAAGGTGCTCTGTAACTGAAAGGAAACTGTATGAAAGGGGAAAGTAACAGTGAGTGCTATGCTGGGATTGGAGGTTAGGTATTGAGTGGCCAAATATAGCAAGGCCGCAATGTAGTGAGAGTAGAAAAAAAAGAAAAATGAATGTGTTGTGATGATGATCATAGTGTGCAGCAGGTGATATGTAGTAGTGATTGGGGGTAGTGAAGATCCATAACAGCTATCAACAGTAGACTTGATTGTTTAGAAGGTGTTGGGCTGGACTTATATCTATTCCTGTTGGTTTTACTATGGGAATATGATGAAAACACCAATCGTGCAAAGGAAGGGCTAGATACATATACTATTGATGCGATAAAGGTGAGAAAGGGAATGCCTTAAGTGATATGCAAGTGCGCCAGTGTCCTAGGTGAAATGATTCAGTGAATGGCAAAGTGTAGCAAGTGACATGTTGTCACAAATGATGGCATGCAGCTAGGCTAATTTGATTACGGTGGCAGACAGGTAATGGGTATGCTTGCTGTATACATATAGTGAGGTGTACTTATTGAATGCTTACCTAATGAGTATGCATGTGGGGTGTGAATTCTATTGGATCGGACCGTGACTGAGGCCGGCTAGCCCTTAAAATTTCTATTATCATAATATCAATAAAACTTATCACTTCTGCTTTTGCAGACTCAATAATAGCAAAATATAATCTACCTGATGATTCCAAGGTTGTCGAAAGGAAACTGGTTTTCCTGTAATCATCTTAATGACGATACAACCCAAAGTTTGCAAGCTTGATGATACCGGGATAGTTAACCAATGGACTTACACACTTGGTGTCCTATGCCTCCAACCGATTCGGGATCCTCTGGAACTGTAGTCATTTCCTCTTGTGCACAAATTACATCAATATGACTATTAAAAGCAGGATAAACTCTCCCATATACACCACTGTCAATAGGATTTTCCTCTTATCGGACTCTTCTTGTTCATGGGCGTATAAAGGGCAGTCTAGTGGTACCTTTGGGTTTATTGCAGAAACCAACCCACTGTGATCTTTGGAGCTTAAGGCAGATAATTTTCCTTATGGGACCATGAGGGGCTGATTTGCACAACTACCGCAAGATGAGATGCAATGAATCCACAAATGTATATGTAATGAAATGAAGCCTGTTTAAAAAAAAAATGTGAATTACTGCTGTAAACCGACAACTGTATATACAATGAAGCGTGAGTTATTGTGACAAAACAGGAATTGATGTAATAAAAGGATCCAATGTATCAGATAATACATGGTGAACAGGAAAAATACACCTGCAGACATTTTCCTTCAAGAGAAAAAAAATTTGGAGTACTGCACACAGATTAACCATCTTACTGTCTGGGTTGTGAGCTTAAACTGGATATGATAAAACCTGCAAAATAACGAAGTGTGAGTACAGTGAAATGCAATAAGGTGTAAGTGATAAATTGAAAACGCCTATACGATGCACAGGCTTTTATTATAACATGTAATATGTATGGAACACCAACTGATGCTAAAAAAAAAAACTGAATTGATAATTTACAAAGGTTCAGATGCATCCTATCAATGATGCATAGATCATGCTGGAAGGCTTGGTAACTCTAGTATATATATGTATATATATATATATATGTACAAAAAAAAAAGTGACTGTGGGTGGGTGCTCAGGTAATAAAAAGATAATGCTAACATGCAACAGATGTACACATGCTAGTGAACAGTGGCTTTTGTAGCGAACAAAGAGAAAAATGATGCAAATTACTGCGAAACTTGAATGAAGGCAGGATATAATCTTCTCAGCTGACTCCTGTCATCTCTGATTCTCTTACCTCAAGAACCTGCGAATTTTGTTCCCTTGCTTGATCGGAAGCCTCTTGTTAGACTACATGATGAAATCAACCTTCTTATTGCAATGCAGCAAATGATTAACAGACTTACATATGGTTCTATCCTTTTAAACAATTCTTGTATCATGTCCTGGGCTGGATGTGTCTGGCCCCTTTCCATTCATCCATCAAACTTTATAAAATCAGGCTACTTCAGAGATTCCGGTTCACAGAGGATATTTCCAGAATCTAATTGTTTCCTTCTGATATACTTAGTAAGAGTTATCATGCATTTCAAGATATTGAAATCAGATACAGTTAACACAATGGTGAAGGCTTAGGACAAAACATAATGAACTGAATGAACATGATGATGTCATTTAACTAAGATCTACTATTTAATCAAATGCAAAAGGTAAAAAAAAGAAAGACGTACGTGCATTGAGAGAGGAGAGAGACACATTACAATGAATGTTAAGGAAAAGGGCAAGCATGCGGATGGGCTAAAACAGATAGCAATCAGGGAATTCATAAAATGAGCGCATATATCATTAACACAGGTGACAACGAAAAAAAAAGAAAAAGAAAAGAAAAAGAAAAGGAAAATGAAGGCAAGTATTCACGCTGCAACCAAGCATAAATATCTACTGTATGTGAAGCATAAAAAAGGAACATTAAGTAAAACGAAGAAATTGGCAAGGATAACATGGTTATGATAAGGCGTGATGGAATTAGCAACAAATAATAAAAAAAAAAAAAAGAAAGAAAGAATCTACATAAACGAACGACAATTGGAAGATTACGAAACAGGAAAGAGGAATTACAGACTGAAAGGGGAACAAGAGCAATGCACGATAAGGTAAAATATATGATTAGATATGCTATGCTTCGTGGTCTCTATTGCAGAAAACACCGAAATAGAGGCAATGGTGTCGTTGCATTATATAGTATCGAGGTCGCTACCAACAGACTGATACTACTAACACACCTTTATGGATGAGATCATGATGAAATCAAACCAGAGTGGATGAGATGATCACAACCAACGGTGAGGTTAAAAAGTAAGCAAAAAGTATTCACGGACGATGACAGGGTAAAAAAAATGCAGAAAGAAAGCCAAATTGATTGCATTAGAACGGAGAATGGAAATGTAACTTCCAATGTTGTAAGCATTGAAACAGAGGCATGGTGAAATGAGGGGACCGCACATCATGGAAAATTATAGGGAACGAACATAAAAAAAATAAAAATGTCGGGACCTGAGGATCCCTCTTTTAATATGGCACCCTGAACATGGATTAGTGCTTGCTACATGCAAGACTGATGTCATGATGGTGTTTCAATAGATTGATTAAACAGAAAGGTTTAAAAGGAACGAAGAGAAGAATTTAGACTAGTTAAGAAGAAAGGGGAATAAAGGGAGACTCACCAGATGATGGCAGAGATCGGAAAGGGGGAAGTTGATCTTTCCTTCAAATGAACCCTGAGGAAAGTCTATTGCCGGTTTCTACAAAAATTCCAACCGAGAGAGGAGAGGCGATGGCCCTTTAATGGAACTGACGGAGGTCCCCTTGCTTGCGAGAATTGCAATGGCCTCTGAGGCTTTTGATCTCCTTTTCTTAATCGATGATCCACGAGATGAATGATGGGTTGAGATGATGGATGCGCCAGAAGAAAGACCGATAATGGGTGATGTCAAGAACGAATGTCGTGGATAAAGTTGGCTCCGATTGAAAAAAAAAAAAGGGAACGATCTTGCTGGATGCCGTTGTCACTGGATGGAGCTTGGTGATTGCTATCTGCAGTGCTGGCCTCTTGATCCTACCGTAGAGATGACCCTTTTCCTTCGACTAATTCTGGGAAGCCAAGAGAGGGCTAGGGCTTGTGGCTATCACCGGAGATTGGGATTTCCTTGCCTCGAGAGGTCGACCTTCCTCAATCGATCGGGAAGAAATCTGGTTACCGTAGGGGTAGTCGATATTTGATTGCTTGGGAAAACCAGGAAAAATAAGAGGAAGAAGGAGGAGAAGGTGGAGGGGCGGAGAGTCGATCGTGCAAAGAGAGATCATAAGATGGTGGGGTTAAGACGGATGAGGAAGAGAGAGCCCTGTGTGCCCTTTTTAAGGGAGGGGAAGAGGATTCGGGAAGGGGTCAATTGGAGATGAGCGGTGATGGAGAGAAGAGGATCGATGGATCTCTGGAGATGGGTGGCGATCGACAATGGGGGAGAGAGAGAGAGAGAGAGAGAGAGAGAGAGAGAGAGACTTCTCGCCCCTCTTCCTCTTACGAGGGTTTCTCAGAAAAAAAAAATCTAAAAGGATTTTTCGATGGGGCCCTCTCATTTTCAAGTTTTTACAAAGAGGGTCCCTCCCCTTTAAAACGGTTTTCTTAAGATGATTTTTAAAAGGAGGTTTTTAGAAAAGGATATTTTTAAGAAGGAAATTTTCAAAACTTTTTTTTTCTTTTTCTATGTTTTCCATTTTTTTGTTTTTGGTAATTTTGCAAAGATATTTATAAAAGAGAGTTTTCTGAGAATTCGGTTTTTTTTCTTTTCAAAATGGAGTTTTGATCCGATTTGGATAAAAATTGGGTCAGAGATAAGACTTTGGGTCCGAATTCTAACGAATCCAAGGGATGAATGAAAAATTTGGTTAAAAATTTACCTGATTATTCAGAGGATGGAGGTCAGGGGCAAAAAGGTCATTTTTGGATTTTTTGGAAAATTTGGGGTGTTCACACATACCCTTACTCGCATGGTAAAGTTGATTGTACAAGTGTGCACACATAGCAACACTCCATGCATAGTTATCTACTTCATCTAAGTCTTCCAAGAACTGCAGCTACAAGTAACTTATTCTCGAACCAAAACAATCAGAAAATAAAGTAAGACCAAAAAAATAAAGAAGGAAGTTGTGCAACTCTTGATCAGTTCTTTCAGATGCACATGTAGCGGACCGACCTTTCCATTTATTACGAAAAAGAAGAAACTTTTATCGATGTGGAATTGCTTCCACCAAAAATACATTGACTTTAGTCGTCCATCGACATTCCTAGAATGGCCGTGCACTTTTCCCTTGCGTTATAGTTTGAATCCCATAATAGGACAACACTGCTGTGACACTTAAGGTCAGTAATATGCGCCACATCTTCTAGGATCATGGTGATCTCAAAAGAATCAAACTGGAATGTGTTTGTCTGATGATTCCACTTATTTACCAGATGGGTCATGGTGTTCCAGCACGTTTCAAAATAATGATGGTTGAGAAGGTCGTTGAAGTGCATATTTCGTAATCGATCTTTCTGATATTCACTCAACTGTTCATACCACGACAGAACTATAAGCCATTTACACCGCTCTCCAAGCTTTTCACCTGGTGCTCTACTTCTCTTCTGACCTCTCTGTAACACAAAATAGTATATTATTTGTATTAATTGTAAATTAGTCTCATTTGTACTTTTATACCTCGTTGTAGACAGTAATCGTTATAAATAATAATCATTGTACACACACTATCACAGTAATCACTATACATAGTAATTGATACCACAGTAATCATTATACATAGTAATACCTATCACAGTAAATCATTCACAGTAATCGTTATACATTAATCGCTTTCACAATAATCGCTATACATAGTAATCGCTATCACAGTAATACTTATCACAATAAATCATGACAGACAGGATCGAGTTACGTACCTTGGTGATAATTTTCTCCTCTTCATCCCCTCCCTCCATCCTCTACCTTTCTTGTTGCTCTGTCACCTCCAACTACTTTTCTACTACTTCCATCCTTCACTCCACTGCCTCCCTTCTCTGTTTTCAATTTCTTCCTTCCTTTCCCTTTCCTTCTTTTTCTCCTGCTTTTTCCTTTCTCTTTCCTTCTCTTCCTCCTTTTGCTTCTTCCTTTCTTTTTCCGTATCTTTCTCGTCCTCCTTCTTCATCCTTTGCCTTTCCTTATCCTCCTTATCTTCCTTATCCTCCTTCCTTTGCCTTTTCTTCTCTTCCTCGTCTTCCTCTTTCCTTTGCCTTTCTTTCTCTTCCTCATCCTGATGCTTCTTTCTTTGCCTTTCATATTCCATCTTCATCATTTGCCTTTCCTTCTCTTCTTCCTCATTTTTCAATTGCATTTTCCTCTCCTCCTCCTTATTCTTTTTTTGCCTTTCCATCTCCTCCACCTCCTTCTTCATTTACCTTATCCTCCTTTGCTTTTCAAAATATTTTTGCTTCATCAGTTGCCTTTCCTTCTCTTCCTTCTCTTCCTCCTCCTTCCTCTTCTTTAATTGCCTTTCCCTTTCCTCTTCCTCCTCGTTATTCTTTTTTTTTCCTTTCCCTCTCCTCCTCCTCCTCCTTTTTTTGCCTTTCATTCTCCTCCTCTTTCTTCTTCCTTTGCCTTTTCCTCTCCTCTGACTTCTTTCTTTGCGTTTGCATTTTGTCTCCTCCTCCTTCTTCCTTTGCTTTTCCTTCTCTTCATCATCCTTCTTCTTCTTCTTCATCTTTAGTTCTTCATCATTCTTCTATTGGTCTTTAGCCTGAATATCTGATAGATAATCCTCCGCATAATACAATTTCAATGCTTTGTCCCTGTCTTTATCATTTTCAATCTTCATTATATTTTGGTACCTTTCATAATGCTCATATAGATGGGACTGGCGGATAACTTCTTTAATAGTCATCCTATATAACCAAGGGGATTTCTTGTCTGACGAGCTTTAGACATTGCTAACATGCATAACACATAAATTTAATCGCAACATTATACATTAGAACTGCCTCTCCAAGTATCTAATAGTATAAATTATCCCATTCGTTAAACAATTACCAACATTACAAATCATCACAATATTTGGCTTCATAAGTAAACATCGTTATAAGATTTAGCAAAATTAAGTACAAATCGAGGTAATTTCATAAATACACATCACTAGTGCTTTAAATGTATAAATTGTGGATGCTTCAAGCTTACAAATCATTATATAAATCTCAACATTCATAAGTATATATCGTTGTAATGTTTGGCTTTATACATATACATTATTGTATGATTTATCAAACTTAAGTACAAATCATGATAGTTTCATTAAATCATTACTGTTTCAAACGTATAAATCGTTGTTGCATTGAACGCACAAATCATTGTAGAAATATAGCCTTCATAAGTACTCATCGTTGAAATGTTTGGCCTTCATAAAAATAAATCGTGCTAGCTGTTTTTTATACCCAGAAGATGGATAGGTACAAATCGATTTGTTTCAGTATGAAAATAGGTGTTATTTAGCATGAATAGTAAAACAAGATGTAAGATTTAGCATTCATATTTACAAATCGATTTTTTTGCATAACAAAACCTTGGTAATCCAACAATGGAGGAGAAACACCATACTTATTGAATGCATAAAAATGTAAATCGGGTAAATTCTCGTGGTAAGTATGTGGTGCAAATGCATCGCACAATAAATTCATGTTATTGTATTTAACACTTTTATGCTCACACATGCCACTTACACACCACTTAGTTATGAATATGTAGGACTATTGTGACTGTAATTCAGAGATTATGATGAGAATGATTTCAATGTATGAGAATAAAAGTGTTTTTCTTGTTGTGGTTTAGGAGATCATGCTCGTTATGATTTTAGATAGTGAAATATGGAGTACATTGAAGGTATATGTTTGAGCATATATTATGTGAAATTAATGTTGCACAATTGATGTGATTGACATGACTATTATGAATGCTTTATGAAATAATAATTTTATAAATTATATCATTTATGTAAAGTATATATCATGAGTATATGCTTTGAAATGAATTACTCACGTACATAAACCTGAATACGTTTTAATATGTATTTTGTTTGTGTGTGAATTATGATGTGACATATATTATGCATAAAAAATTGAATCATCTATGACATGTTTCATATATAGAAAGACATATACTAAAGTCATGCATAAGACATGTTGGAATTGAATCATACATAAAAACATGTTATAAATAGATCATGCATGAAAGCAAATATGAATGTCATGTAGTATGCATGAAAACATAGTTACAAGATAACATATAGCATGGATGAGTGCATGTAAGATTAAGTCATTCCTATGACATGGTTTGTTTAGTCATGCATGAAGACATAGACTATTGATATCATTTATGAGAGCATGAGAGAGTTATCTTGTGAGATAATGATACTTGAATATGACATATAACTTAATAATAAAGATAACCCTGGATCATGGGTCCATTTGAGGCACCAGTAAAATCGAGCTCTTAGAGATAACTGAGTTTTATTCTGATCTCATGAGGTGGTTGAGTCCATCCCGATCTCTTTGTCCTTTCAAGAGAGGGAAGGGTGGTACAAGCCTCATGAAACATATTGAGTTTTTGAGAGTTGAAGGCACTTCTTGTCTTAATCCCACGAAGGTTAGGCCACAAGTCTACCAATGAGTCTTAGGCGGTAGTACCACAGTTCTGAAGAGTTAGGGTTGTATGCCCAATTTTCGACAATGATTTTGGTTTGACGTAGATCAAGACCTAGGACCATGAGTCCATTCTTCCAATCTCTGCATTATAGAGTTGAATCGCTCGAAAAAGAACCAGTTAAGTCATATGATGATAAATAAAATACATAAAATAATAAATACTCATATGGTTATTTTTATATGTCTATGCCCTCTTTTGTAACAGATAAGTCTCAATAAACAAAAGAAAAATGAATTAGATTTTTAGAATCACTGCTATCATATGCATAAACATATAGATGTGAACATACAAAAACTACTAAGGTTTGCATATGTTATTGCATATGAATTTCATATATGAATGAAAGATACATGTTTACGGTCATGTGATTGACTAGTTGATACAAGTCACAACTTGCTTGATGCATGTGAGATGCTTTTGTGTGTATGAGACACACATAAAAGGTCGAATTAGGGCTTGTTCCTTATATATATCTTAATTCAAAAATGCATTAATATTTTGAGAATGGACATAAGAATGATAATTTAAATAATACATATCATAGTCATGAGTTGAATATGAGTATACACTTTTGAGGAAAAAGAATATGAAATTTTACATTTTCATAGAATGTTATGTCTTATTGTACTTGAAAGCATGTGTGTATCAAGTATGTTGAGATTATTGAATGTGATTTCAACCTATTGGTCATATGCGTTCTTTTAGAAGAATATGCTATGTTTGTGAGAGACTCTGATGCCCTAAATTGTTTAAGAAGCATATGCGTGTGTTTCACGTTGGACACGGTCAAATGAGATTTGGCCTAATTATGTTTGTGCAAATATATACGAATTATGTATTGTCATTCATTTATGCAAATACTTTTCATAGATATGAAAGAATGTAATTTTTAATACCATTGATGAGAATAAATGCAAATTTTGAATGTTATGGATGCAATTTACATAATTATGAATGCCATGGAACGAACAGTTGTAAATATGAATAAATGTTATGTGAATATTTAGATGTGAATTCCCTTTACCCTCATTTTATAAATGATGAGAATCACTCTCTGATTGTACTATTATAAACGTGATATGTATTCTTGAAGTTTAGTTTTTTGTTTTCTACGGGCAAGTGGTTGATGCCCTAAAATGTTACAGATAACCTCTTAGAAGACTGAGGTGAAGTGCGAGTTGCTTTTCGGCTAAAGGCTCCACTCTTACCTATTACGATCTCTGGAGGATCCAAATAGTTATAAATTTAAAACAATTTAACCTTGATATTTATGAATCTTTACGTTAAAAGACGCAACATTTTAAGATAAGAATATTTGTAAATTCTTTCTTTTCATTTGTGTAATGGTTGTGCGTATGATTTTAAAATATAAATCTTTACGTAACTCTTTAATTGTGTTAAACCTTAAAGGAATTTTGTCGTCCTAATTTTTCTTCGTGTGAGGATCCTTAGAGTAATAACCTCTATTGAGTTGTATTTATGGATGATTCCATACTGAATCTGATACTAGAAGGCTAATATATACTCGTGCTTGCACTCAGGCAGGCCGGCCAGTATTTGGAACTGTTGGAATGTGGCAATAGATGAACTCATTGATATATTACTCTTGAGAATCATACGAAACTTTGTAACGAATAAAAAGTTTTAAAATTTTCTCAAAATTTTGGGTTTGAGAAAGTTTAAAAAATGTTAGATTTTTTAAGAACGTTACATATTCGAACCAAAACTGACCTGTTGACATCCCTATTTTTTGCCCCCCCGCACATCTCAAGCCCCATCTCTCTCTCTCTCTCTCTCTCTCTCTCTCTCTCTCTCTCTCTCTCTCTCTTTCCCCGTCCTTCTCTACCATAATCGATGAAGAAACACTATCACAGGACACTCTGTTTTGCAGCCATCGATGAACGCCCTCCTCTGCAACTTCCTTCTATGCTCCATCTCCCTCCTCTCCATCATCGAACGCCCCTTCTTCATTGGGCCTGTTCCTTCAGGACAACCACTATCGAGGATCATCTGCCAAGTAGTTTACCAATCCACCACCACCATTGCCAAGGATCACCGTCACGGTTTCTCTTCCCTTCCTTTTTTTCGAGGACCCTCGTTCACTGACACTCTCTTAAACCCCACTTGCCTACTACAACCCAACACTATCTGCTTGACCTTCTTCAGACGATCCCCCTCATCTGCTTGCCCTTCATCCTCCTTTTTTTGCGTCACCTAATCTCCCTCCTTTGCTCACCCTTCTCTCTCTATATATGGGATGAAGTTTGCTATAGTCAATTGTAAATACAATTGACTAGGCAAATGCCGTTTTTTTTTTGTCTAACACCATAGATGTGATCTACATGTTTTATTTAGTAAGAACCAACTTTTGGATCACCAGAATCTGACAATGTACAAGTTTTTATGGCGATCAAAAATCAACATCTATGAATGCATCTATTTTTTCTGACTCATATAAACATTTTTCTTCAAAAAAACATGACCCAAGGGTGGATCCCTACCAAATCAAATATGCTAAACACATCTATGAGGTTAGATCGAGTCAATACATCTCACATCATGAGATTCCAATACAATCAGTTATATATATATATATATATATAATAGGGTAGCTGCCTACTGTGATCCGTTTTTGGACATCTAAAGGTTTTTTATATGTTTTTTTCTCAATTATGACTGTACATGTATTTTACATGCTTGATTTTATACTGAATCATCTAATGTCAACACTTGGATAGGTTTTTATAAGGTTTAAAAATCGACTGTAAAATTTCCCTAAATATTCAAGCTTAAAATTTCACATTTTGCCACTGGAAAAATGTGACTGAAGCGCTATTTTCTAGCAAACCAACCATGTTGGACCATAGTTGTCGGAAGCTTCTTAGCTAGGTGGGAAGCATGCTTCTAGAGACTTGCTTCGGAAGCGTGATACTCCTTGCTACCGAAACTTCATTTGAATCTTGACTCTCTCACACTTCTCTTATTCTTTCCACATGTATCGTCTATGCTTCGTATATGTTTTTTTCATGTTTTTTTGTGCTTCCTTTCAAGCTTTCACTCACTTTCCACGTGCTTTCTATAAATTGGTAATCAATCATTGTTAGATTTGAATAAAAAACTAATTCTTACATTCAAAATCATGAAATATAGTCATTTTTATTTGCTTCTTGTTCAATTCCTATTCAGTTCTAGTATTGCTTCCCTTTTTATAATTGCTCCGCTTTCAAATTGTAATCTCCATTCTCATTTATAAATTTTAAAATGCCTCGCTTCTTGCTTCCACTTATAGTATTATTTTCTGCTTCCGCTTCCTAGTCTGGCAACCTTTTGATGGACACATCTTAGAGGTTAGCTTTGAGACCATGATTTATGTAAGCTTGACTCAATTCTGTTGGAGGATAGTAGGTCAAATTCTCTGGTGGACCAATTTACGAATCGAGAACTCAATCAAAGTGAGGACACTCTTCGAAGGCCTATGCAAAGCATGAGGGGACGACAGAGGCTCGCCTATAGCTCATCACCCTAGCTTATATTTCTTGGGACCAAGATAGTGGTTCAATCAAATCGAATCCGTAGGCTCACATAGAGATCCATGTCAGATTCAGATCCATTAGATTTAAGGGATTTTTAAAAATAGATGGTTTGAGAGGGAGAGAGACACTTGTTGATAAAACCCATTTGTGATTTTCTTTCTTATTTTATTTGCTAATTTTTCTGAATTATTTATATTATTGAATTGGAGTTGCTTCCATATGCTTTTGTTTGCAAGTAACATAGTTTATTTGTAGCTGCTTAATTTTTTCTTAAATCGAGTCCTCTCAATTTACATAATGGATTAAGATCAATAACACACAAAGTGTTTGTTTTTATTATTTATTTTATTGGATCTAGCATTACCACGTATTTGGTTCCAAATTCATTCTTACCTCAATATTCATATCCAAACTCAAGTGTGCATCTACTACTAGCACTTTGGAATTGAACTTTGGACCGAACATATATGAACCAAGCAGCTACCCATTGCGTTTTCGAGTTTTCGGCCTGCTAATAGTTGGACTCAAACCAGATTCTAAAGACCCAACAGTAAAAATTTGGGCCCAGACCAATTTCATAAGATATCGGGTGAGATTAGGGTAGAATCAAGCCTTTGTGAGTCTGTTGCAACATTGAAAAACAAAAAGGTAGACATATATAAGGTTTAGAAGAAATAAGAGCCCTTTTCCGGTCCTACTGATCCTGACTCTGCCAATGGGTTTGTAAAACTTGTAAATTTTTAAGAGAAAATAAATAAAGGAATCACTTTAATTCGAATTAAAATGTATTTTCACCCTTTATTGTAAATTTGATGTGTTTTATATCCTTAATTTGATCCTTCTGACAAAAACAGTACAATGGTCATTTCAATAATTGTCATAAACAAAATAATATTAAAATATTCATTTTAATCATTTTAATAAGTTACAAACCCAATTAAGTATTTTTGGGGTGTTTCAAACTTAACACGACATATTTTAATGGTTCTCGAAATATTTCCGTAAAAAAGGTATTTTAGTCGTAAGATTAATCATGGATTTTTTTTATTTGGATAAAGTATTATTTTTAAAACCAAATAGTTTAATTCTACTGTTATTTTATTTATTTTTCCTATTTCATTATAGAAATTCTTTACTTTTATTTTTTTTAAATGTTTTTTTTTCATTTTCTTTTTTTCTCTTATTAAGTTCCTCGGTTCGTGCCCGAACCGGGTCCGATACGGACCCGATAACCCCCCTCACCCGATAAAACCCTAATCCGCTTTCTTAATCCCCCTCCTTCTTTACTATTCGCAGTCGCCCGCCCTCCTCGCGTCTGCTCCTCCTTCCTTCCCCGTTTGCATATCGGCCGGAGCCGCGCCGCCGCCGTGACCACCTCCTCCTCCTCCCTCCTCTCACCTTACTCCCCCGTCCGCGGGCCGTCAGAGCGGCGCCATCGCCGACGCCACTGTATCTTCCCTCGTTACCCTCCACCCTGCGCCACCGTCGTCACGATCTCTTTCTCCCTCTGTTTCCTTTCTTCTTTTCTCCCCCCTTCCTTTACTCTATCGCTACCGCCCCCCCTGTGCCGCCGTGAGACCTTGTTCCAGTGCCGACCATCGCCTGTCATCCACCTTACACGCGGGGAGCCACACGGGCACCACCCGTCGCCCTTGTCTTCTCTCCACCGGAGTTCGACCTCATTACGACCCGTGGATGCCATTCACCGAGGTTTGTTACTTCCCCTTTTTGCTACCTTAAACGAAATAGCAAGTCCTGTTAGGTTCCTTAATTTGATTTGCGAAGCTTGTGTGGTCGTGGGATTCTTTGTTACTGTGTCATGGAAAATTTCTTTTAGAATACGGGATACGAGTTGCTTAGGTCTGATACGTTTTTCTTTTTACTGCATTACATACCGAATTTCAATCTTTTTGAGTTGATCTGATGGTTGCAGCATGATATTTATGCCCTAACCACATGACCCTAATCAAGGTTTTCTCGAATTTTTGATATTTATGCCCTAACCGAATCCGTAACCGATCGGGATCATTTTTTTTCATGCTGAACTGCATGTATGCGTTAGTTTTGAATTCCTGTTTACTGTTTAGTTGTTTTAACCCGCTTTTGAGTTTGTTTTTTGCTTCTATGTTTTGACAAACTCCTCATTTGTGTGCCGATTCCCAGCATTGAGAATCGTGCAGGGCTTCTGTGTATAACAGCAGAGTTACCTTTGCATTGTTGATTCTTTTCTATATGTTTTTCGTGTTTTGGAATTGTTTCCAATAGTTATATGAATAAATATTTTGTTGGAATTGGGTACCTTGGTGTTTGTGCCATCACTTGGGGTGATGCACGGGACAATGTGTTGGTCGTGGTATGCTGTCCAAGACTGTGTTGGACTTGTTAGTATGCCGCTTGAGGGCTTTCGCAAATCGGGTTACTTAACTTAGTTTTTGTTTTTATCGCTCATGTGCGAGATCGGATAAGTTGTTCATTGTGTGTGCACATGTAGCGTTCTCTCCTTGTGAGAGGGACGAGTAGATTGTGTCGTGTAACACTGACACTAGACTTTCAAGTCTCCAAGCTTCATTCTACTTTTTGTCGCATAAAAAAGGTACGATTCCTAAACTAAAATTTGTAGGATGTTATTCATGTTGTATGGTAGAATCTCAAAATTTGTTTGTACGTACACTGAATTCGCACCACGTGCACAATGTTAGAAATTGTTAAAAATTGTTTTGGATTGCCTATACAATTGTGCTTGGAAGGTGCGTAACGGAGCTATTGCGTGATGCTTAGTGCTAAGCATTGATGCTGCTAAAAATGCCATGCAAAAAGAAATAAGAAAGATGCATATGCAAATACAAAAGCATGCAAATCGGGTAAATACCCGTGGTAAGTAAGTGATGCAAGCGCATCACATGTTATTTACTTTCTTAGATGCAACACTTTTCTACTCATCCACTCACTTAGATGTGGATATCTAGGACTGTTTTGCTGGAGTTTGGACATCATGCTGAGCATGATTTAAATGTATAAGAATAGAAGTGCTCTTATTTTTGTAGTTCGGAGACCATGCTAGTCATGGTTGTAGTTAGCAAGATATTTAAGTGTGTTTGCTGCATGTACATGTTTGATATTGTTGTGGTATGAATGATTGATTGTATTGGCATGTTTGATGTGACTGTATCTATGCTTGCATGAAGTTATTTTTTATTTGATTATGCCTTTTATGTGAAATTATATCATGAAAACATGCTTAAAATGAATATATCGTATTTGTAATTGTGATTTCATCTTTTTAAATATCCTTATAATGGGTGTAAATATGATGTGATAGTTTTACAAATGAAAATATTAAGTCATCAATGCATGTATAATAGTTCATGTGATTGCATTTTATATTAAGCATGATTGAAATTAAACCATGTATGCAATCATGTTAAAAAATTGAATCATGCATGTGAGCATGTATAATAAATCATGACATGATAAAGTCATGCATGAAAATGAATACAAATTTGTTATGAACATTCATGAGAACATGTGAATTTGAATTATGCAAATGACATAGATTTTTGATATCATGCATGAGAGTACGTAAATTTGAATTATGCAAGTGACAGATTTTTGATGTCATGCATGAGAGTATGTAAATTTGAATTATGCAAGTGACATAGATTTTTGATATCATGCACGAGAGTATGTAAATTTGAATTATTTAAGTGGCATAGAATTTGATATCATGCATGAGAGCATGTAAGTTTAAGTTATGCAAGTGACATAGACTTTTGAATTCATGCATGAGGGAATGAGAGGGTTATCTTGTGAGAATATAATGCTCGACTCTGATCTATGACTTAATAATAAAGATAACCCTGGAAGATGGGTTCATTTGAAGCGCTAGCAAGGCTGGGCTCTCTGAGATGGCTGGATCCGTTCTGATCTCGTGTCCTCTCAGGAGAGGGAAGGGCGGTACAAGCCTTGTGGGACATATTGTGTTTTGAGGGCTGAAGGCGCCTCTTGTCCCCATCCCACGAAGGTTACGGGATAGGTCTACCCATAGTTGCCAGTTGAAGAAGCGGGAGCAGGAAGCGAGGTACTTTCAAAATTTTAGGAAGCGGGAAGCGTGGTATGACATAGGAGCAAATAGGGAATCGTCTCGGAAGCGACCTGGAAGCGACCTAGGAAGTGAGGGATAAGCGAAAAAAATAAAAAAATATAAAAAAATGAAAAAATGGTGGAAGCGAGGGAGAAGCGTGATAGAAAGTGCGCTTCCCATAAAACGGAAGTGTGCTTCCCATAAAAGGGAATCATGCTTCCCATTAAAAAGTGGTGCTTCCCCACGCATTTTAGAAGCATGATGTTTCGTGCTTCCGATGTGCGCTTCGGGGAAGCACGCTTTCCCCACTTGCCTAGGCGCTTTTGGTAACTCTGGGTCTACCAGTGTGTCTTAGGTGGTAGTACCACAACTTTGCAGAGTTAGGGATGCATGTTCGATTTTTTGTAACCAATTTTGGTTTAGCGTAAGCCAAGACCTGGGATCATGGGTTCGTTCTCTCAACTGCTGCACTGCAGGGTTGAATCGCTTGGGAAAGATGCCATATGAGGGCAATAAAAAATACATAGAATAATGAATACTCCTATAGTGGTTTTTTGGATGTCTATATCCTCTTTTGTACCAGATGGGTTTGAATAACAAGAGAAACAATTAATTAGATTTTTAGGATAACCGCTTCTATGTGCATACTCATATATTGTGAATATGTAAAGTTTTTTAAGTTTGCACGATTAGTGCATATAAATTTTGTTACATGTGAATGAAAAAAAGACATGTTTATGCTTGGTCATATGATTTGACTTGTTGTTACAAGCCAATGACTTGATTGATGCACATGAGGTGCTTGTGTATGCAAGGCACACAAGAAGGGTCAAGATATGACCTGTTTCATTTTGATATCTAAATTTTAGTGTTCATAAATATTCTAATAAATGACTTATGAATTTATAATTGAAATAATACTTGCCTTAGTCATAAGTTTGACATGAGCATGTTGACTTTTGAGTATAAAGAAAGGGAATGATAGCATTGCATAATAGAGTGCATATTTGCTTCACTTTGGAGTATGTTATAAATTGTTGGTTTCATTCATTTATGCAAATGATTATCATGTATATGAATGCGTATGAAATTGAATGCCATGAATAAAAATGAGAATGATTTTGAGTTTTCATGCATACAAATAATGTAATTATGAATGCCATAAAATGAATGTTGGTTTACATGATTGAATATCATGTCTTATTATGATGTGGATTCCCTTGACTTTCATTTTCAAATGATGGGAATTTTACTTGATTGCATCATTTCAACTTGAATTGCATTCTTCAAGTTTAGTTTTGGTTTCCTACGGGCATGTGGTTCATGCCTTACAATATTCACAGATAACCTCGTAGAGGATTGAAGCGAAGCACGGGTTGCTACGTGGCTGAAGGCTCCACTCTTACCTAGTATGATTCCTGGAGCGATCAGGCAACAGTTTGAGTTGGTTAAAAACTAGTGTAAATTTTACTTTTGTCTGAATTCTTGCATTTAAAGAAGTGTAATACTTTGGAATGAGAACATCTTTTAAAATCTGTCATTTCATTCTTGTTATGTTTTTGTATATGGTTTAGAACTTTAAATGTTTACGGAACTCCTCAATTATCTTAAATCTTGATACATTTTGTCTTTCGCATTTCCTTTTTCTCATGAGAAGCCCTTAAAGTAATAGTTTCAATCAAGTTGTGCCTATGAATGATTCTGTACTGGATCTGATACTGGGAGTCTAATATACACTCGCGCTTGCCCTTAGGTGGGCTGTTTAGTATTTGGAACGGTTGGAATGTAGTCATAGATGAACTTGTTGGCATATTACTTTTGGGAACCATGTAAATTGTTTATATAAATAAAAAGTTTTAATTTTTTCTCAAAATTTGGGGTTTGAGAAAGTTTTAAAAAGGTTGGATTTTTGAGGGACGTTACACGGTCGGACCTACCCAAAACCCTATGGGCTTAGACTGGGTACAACTTTAAGGTTCCAATACCAGAATTGTGTCCCACTAGATCTAATATAACCCAGAACTAGATGGAGCCCCAACTTTTGTATTGTGTATATATTTTAAACCCCAAAAAATATCTATATCTATTTCTCTTTAAAAATTTGTGGATCTTAAATAGAAATAGGCATATACCTAGGTCCAAAGATTGGGGTAACCAATCGGACCCATCTCATTCGTTTTGAAACAAAGCCCATTCAGATACGAACCGGGTTGTGACAAAGACAAACCCGACTCGTTGATAGACCTACTTTAAGCCTCCTTAGTCCTTACCCCTCCTTACCTCTCTCAGTTTTACCTGCCATCGGACCTCTCTCTCTGGAGCAGCCAACAAGCCCTTCACGTCTTCACCGATTCCGGCCTCTCCATCTTCACCGCATTTGATCAACCCCAACGGTAAAATCTTAGTTTTCCTTTTTGGATTTCACAATCTAATTATCCAGAAAAGTGGTAAAAGTTCGGATTTGGTGGTGTCCTCCTGTTTGCAACTTCCCAATCTGTCCAACTTTTCTGAATAACTGGGTGAGTCCAAACACCATCTCAAGCGGCTAAATCAGCCACAATTTTTGTTGGAAAATTGATTGAAAGGAATAAATTTTCATCTATTGTTTATTTTCCCATCAATCATTCTCTCTCTCTCTCTTGGGAGCTACATGGGTGTTTTCGAGTTACCATGAAGAGGTTCACAAAGACATCGGTTACTATGATAGCTCCAATGATGGAATCCTTGCATGCATAGGAATCTGATTACTGCAAGCCTTTCACAGTTTAAAATTTAAATCCCATCGTGTGAAAGAAAAGGACCTAGAATTCATTTGTTTTTTCTTATTATAATATTTTTCTTGTGATTGAAGCTACATGGATTCATTTGCTTATTGGACATTTGGAGGAAATTTTGCGTGGGCTTGTTTCCTAAGTTACCATTATTTGAATTGGTTGGTTATGCAACTGCTGGGGATCTGTTTTGATATGTCTTGGATATGAATTCAATATCTTTCATTCTTTGAGTAAGTGCGTGCCTGGATACACTTTCACTTTTTCTAGAAAATTGAGATGATTTCGATATTACACTGTCCTCCGTTATCCTAGTGTCTTGGATAAGTGGGTGAATAAAAAAAACCTTAATTAGTGTGTCTTAGTTACTGGCGAGTATGACCACTCTCTGTTTTCATCTTTTGTCGGGACTGAGAAAATTGTGATTTAGTTTAAATAGTTCATTGATTTCAGATGCCAAGATTGTTATCATAAGCATGAAACTAGTTATTTAACTTATGAAACCATTCTTCCATGAATTTTCTCGTTGGCTGGTTAATTGGTTGACTTATTGTCTCCGTTAGTCTTCTCTTGGTTCTCTTGTTGATTGCAGATCTGTATTTTGTAGAGCAACAACTGAAAATGGATGGACCGGTGGACTTAGTAGAATCAACAAAAGTTTTTCTTGATGAATGGTGAACGTCGCCCCTTATTATCTTCTTTCTTTTTTATGTTATGTCGATTTGAGTTTAAGAGTTGGTCGGACCTAATTACTTGTCATTACGTTCCACAATTTGCCAACACTGAAAATTGTAAAGCTTTTAACTCTTTTTCTAGCTATTAACTTCCCTCATGCAATCTGGTTAAATTATGTTCAGCATCACCTTCTATTTGTGCGTGCTTCATTGCTCTAAGTAGTAACTTTTACGGATCAATGATCTAATATGCTTTGATTTGATGTAGTTGTTGCACTTATGTTTGGCAGTTTTGAAAACCATGATGGTTGCAATGCACTTGTCTTGCCCGGAAAGAAAAAGAAAAAGAAAAAGCATAAATGCACAAATCAGGTACTTGATATATATATATATATATATATATATACACACACACACACAATTGTGTTGTTGGTAGCTCGTAATTTCTGATGTCTTACATCTGTGAAGGAAAATCAGAAGCAAGGGGAGCCAAAGTTAAGCAAATCACAGAAGAGGAAATTAAAGCAGTTGCAGGCATGAAATACTTTATTTTCACAATGTTGAGAATTTTCTTCATTATCCTTAGATGTTTTTCAAGCTTCCTGTGATTAGTGGTTAATTCTTTAAGCAAATTTCTTCTTACTTGTGCAGGAGGAGAAAGAAAAAAGGGCACGGCTGGCTGAAAGCTACCAGACCTTACAGTGTGTTACTACTTCAGTATTATGTGTTTCTTTCTACCAACAGCACCACCACAATTTCATTGTCCCTGAGAATCGGCTTGCTTTTTTGTTTGGATAGGATTTAGAAGATAAAACAATCTGTTAACTTTATCTCCTTTTGTATTTTCAGAAAGCACCGAATTCAGGATGATGCATATAGTTTGTTGTATTCTTCAGGAAATATTGCACAGGTGTTTATGCGAGGTTGCTTCTTTGTTATTAGTTGCTTCTGTATAGCGCAGCATAACTGAAAGATATTCTCAAAATTACAGGTAGAAACTATGAAGGAAAAACTCAGAAGAGCAATGCAACTTTCTAGAGCTGGGCTGGAAGTGCCACAAGATGTGCCTCTTCTCAAGAAGAGAACTATTTCAGATCTTTCCTATATGGAGCCACCTTCAAACATGAATGGCTGTGTCAGCATTGGAAACCATCTGCATCAAGATAAAGAAAAGACTTGTTCTCCAGAATCATCAAAGCTAGAGAATGTTGAGTTGAAAACCTCACTCCTGCTGGAAGAACATCAGATGCCGGCTTCTGTTAATAAGGAAACTGTTTTGTCAAGTTCTCTTTTATTATCTCAGTGTTCATCTGGCGAAGGGCTTGATGCCTGCACAAGTAACCAAAGTAAAGGTTTTTCAAGTAGCTTAAATGGGAAAGAGAGCATCGAACCACAAGTATGATTTGCACTGCATATAGCAAAATTTGTCTACTACAAGATTTTTCTTCACACTTTATTTGCAGAGATGGTGACTGCCCATGTTTTCTGATGAATCTCTGAGAAAAGAGTCGTTTTTGACTTTCTAATAGAAAACCCCTTTGATGTTGATATGTGGGTTACATTTATATGCAATTCGTTCTGGTATATGTCTATTCTCCTGCTTCAGAATTTTGTGTTGATGTTTTTGAGCCATGTTTTCAGAATGTAACCACCACTGGTCATCATCAAGGTCAGAAGTCCTTCAATGTGCATGTTGTGAGACCTGCAGATGTTGAAGAAAAGAGGACCGATCTTCCAATAGTCATGATGGAGCAGGAAATAATGGAAGCTATCAATGGGCATTCTGCTGTGATTATTTGTGGAGAGACTGGATGTGGTAAAACTACACAAGTGCCTCAGGTATGCTTTACACTGGTCCTTCTTTTGTTGTTTTTGTCCATTTCAAGTTTAGAATTTTTATTTCTATTGGCATATTTCTTTTTTTAGCTTCTTTTGCCAGTTAAATAATACACATACATAAGTTTCTTTTGCTGCATTTTATGCTTTGCAGTTCCTATATGAAGCTGGTTTTGGTTCAAAGGCATGCCCTGCATCGGGAGGGATAATTGGTGTTACTCAACCTCGCCGTGTTGCAGTTCTTGCCACGGCTAAGCGTGTTGCCTATGAGTTGGGCCTTAAGTTGGGGAAAGAAGTTGGTTTTCAAGTTAGACATGACAAGCGGATGGGTGATTGCAACTCCATCAAGTTTATGACTGATGGGATTTTGCTTCGAGAAGTTCAGGTAGGCAGGTATCTAATGGCATCGTATTCCTGGAGGTATCATGGAAATTACTGTTCCTTGATTTTTCAAGGCATGCAGATTTACATGGCCCAGCAGCTTTTTAACTTGTTTTTATTCTCCGAGGATGCTTCTGATTTCTTGCCCGATGTTTCCAGTCATTAAACATTACACACTATGTAGTTGATGTTTTGATCGCCGATATTTAGATCTGCATTGTAGTACCCAGGCCCAGCCATTTGATTGTAACAGCTGAAAAATCCTGAACAATTGTCTCCGTGGCACTTCTTTCAAGTTACTGCAGTCCTATTAGATGCATGCTTTCAAGCTTTTAAACTGTAGAAGCTTTAATGCATTTTTTTTCTCTGTATACTCTTGTAACATCATTTAATGGTGGCCCATTTGTGAGAGGATGGTAAGGTAGATTGTTTATTGTTACTTATCTTTAATGTTACAGCTGTTGTCCTGGGGGTACGAATTTGGATGAAATCTTGTATCAATGACTGTTAAAATTTCAAACACAAAAGTACAATAGAATGAGAAAGAGAGAAATTAGATTTCTAACATATTAGTTACGTTTGTATTGTTTGGTTAATTCGTTTCTGACCATTAGAACAGAGAAAAGGATCTTTTGCCCCAGGTTAACAATGAAAAACACAAAAACAAAGTACAGTAAAATGTCTATAAGAAATCAGCTAAAGAGCTAGGTTAGTTGATAATATATAAACTGACATAGGTTGTATCATGTTGTACCAGTTGTGTTAGTATATTTATTGGAAAATATATGTAATTTTTTACTGCAGATTAACAATGGTAAATTACAAACAATAAAGTAGAATGTGTTATGCTCAAAATGTGCAATTGTGTGCTATGTAGTCAAAAGCGTTAGGCGGTGCCTTGTCGGTAGACCCCCAAAAAGATTAGTCGAGTACTGGGCGGGACTAGTCGGTATTCCAATTAAAATATAAAAAGTACACAAAATATACATAAAAATATGTTTAATTCTTTTACTAATAAGATATTTTCATTACACAAGTACAAAATTATACATGCTTTCACAAAATATATTAATATACATAGAAATAATTGCACACACACACACACATATATATATATATATATTCAATTATTCATAACATATTCATTATAATAAACAAAATATGCTTTCAACCTTTCACAAAAGCACAATAACACATACATATATAATTAACTTATTACATAATTCATAATACTAAACATGCTTTCAGGATTTTATAGAAAAATTTATAAGAAACAAAATAACACACATATATAGAAAATATAATCAATTAAAATTAACTGTGCATGCTTTCATGATTAAAACAAAGTAGCACACACACACACACACACACACACACATATATATATATATATATATATAATAACTAAGCATTTTTTTCATGTTTTCACATAACAAATCACACAAACACATGCACATATATATAATTATATATATACAAAAAATAATATATATAAGAATAATGAATGACTAAACTGCCCTTTTGCCTAGGAGGAGGCAGTTTAGTCGCCGACTAGGCGCCTTAGTCAGTGCCTAATCAGCAAAATTGGTATCCTTTAAGGTACACACCTAGGAATTGCAAAGCCTAGGTGTTTTACTTACGCCTAGACCGACTAGGCTTGACAACATAGATTGTGTGTGTGTGATGCCTAGGAGGAGGCAGTTTAGTCGCCGACTAGGCGCCTTAGTCAGTGCCTACTCGGCAAAATTGGTATCCTTTAAGGTACACACCTAGGAATTGCAAAGCCTAGGTGTTTTACTTACGCCTAGACCGACTAGGCGGCCTAGTCGGAGATTTTGACAACATAGATTGTGTGTGTGTGCGATGCATGCATTGGGGATGTGCAGTTGTGTATGTGGTGGTACTCGAGCATGCTTATATGTGTGCACACATGCGTGCGCTTGCACATGCACATGCACATGCACATGCGCATGCACATGCACAATAGTATCAGACATTGTACTTGGCGATTTATTTGCCAGTCTGTTTGGTTTCCTTGAAGAGAAGAGGAATTATACCAATTCTAATGATACTTTCTGATCTTGATCTCAGCGGGAGATGAGACTTTCAGATTTTCTTTCAGTGTGTAAAACAATGATTGCCTAATTCCAGTGGTCTTATGTTATATTCATAAGAAAAGAACATGAATTAAGGCAGTTGAAAACTTCTTGTTCCATGATTTATGTTAGCTCTTTGTACTTCCTATGATTAGCCTGTCCTAACCACCTATTGGTGAGCATCTTAGTTCCATGATTATAAATAACTTGGTCTCTTTAATGGGAAAAGGTGCAACTGATGGTTTGTATTACTTGTTAGCTTTATTGCCATATTGTTCTATGATGTTTGTGGCATTGTTGTTCTCTTCAAGAATTATATTCTGGACTTGACAAATTTTTTTTGTTGGAAGCTGTAACCGTGACACGGAGGTTCATCTGCCCCTACCCGTGTCGACATGGGTACAGGTAGTGGGTGCAGTGCGGGTATGCTGCGGGTTGGGTCCCTCACTGCGCCAGGCTGGGTCTAATGCAGACCCAAACCTCAGAAAAAAAAAACAAAAAACAAAAAACAAAATCGCCCCCTCTGGCTATCAACTTTCTCCTCTTTGTCTCCCTTTCTCTTGCTTGCTCTCTCGATTTACTCCTCTCTATCTCACTCTCTCTCTTATTCTTCTTCTCGCTGCAACAAACAAAGAGAAAGAGAGTACATCCTCTTCTTTTTCGTCTCGCTGCAACAGACCGAGAGGGAGCGAGAGAGTACGCCATTCTCCTTTTATAACTTGGTTAAACCAAGTTGGTTTTGTTGACCAGGTTTGGATAAATTCAAACCTGGTGAACGAAGCTAAAAAATGATCTTTAAAAAACACATTTTTTGTTTTCAATGAAGCTAAAAAACAACTCTCTCTCTCTCTCTATATATATATAGTCGTGTACCTGTATGCTCATTTTTTGAAATTGTCGTGTCCTACCCGCACCCGTGCCTGTACCCAGGTGACATAGGTTGGAAGTAAGCACCAAGAATGAATAATAATATGATGCATCTCATTCTTGAATTTTGCTATACCTTTAATATCTGGGTTGATTTGCATTGTTGAACTCAGATGCTGGATGTGCAAATTTGTAATTTTGCAGAGTGATTTTCTTTTGAAACGTTACTCCATCATTCTTCTTGATGAAGCTCATGAGAGGAGTTTGAATACAGACATACTGATTGGAATGATATCCAGGGTGATACAATTGCGCCAGGTGTGGTTCTTTTGGCCTTGCTTTTCTCTTGGTTGTTACTGTCTCCTTTTTTTGCTATTTCTCCATGCATTTCTTTCTTCCTTTTGTTTTTTTTCCCATTTTAGTGTTTCCTTGCATTTTCAGAAATTATATGAAGATCAGCAAGCGAAGATTCTTTCTGGAGTCCAAATTAAACCTGAGAATATGATACATCCTTTGAAACTTATTCTCATGAGTGCTACTCTGAAGGTGGAAGATTTTATTTCCAACAGGAAGTTGTTTCATGTGTCTCCACCAGTTATAGAAGTCCCAACAAGGCAATTCCCTGTAACCGTTCATTTTTCAAGGAAGACAGAGTTGGTAGACTATATAGGCCAAGCTTATAGGAAGGTCTTGCAGATACACAGAAAGCTGCCACCTGGTGGCATTCTTGTATTCCTGACTGGACAGAGGGAGGTGGAGTACTTGTGTAGAAAGCTAAGAAAGTCTTCCTTCTTGTTGAAGAAAAAAGGCACTGAGCATAAAACATGTGATGCAAATGCTAAAGAGGATGTGGATCCTCTTTATGATGATGAATCCAAGGGTATACATGAAGCATTTGAGATTCGTGATCGGCCAGCAGACCATCAGATGTATGGGTTGCATATTTATGAGGAAGAAGAGCATGATGATTCAGGGTTGCACTTTGATTCCTCTGAAGTAGAAAGTGAGAACATGCATTACACTGACGATGATGGTGGTTCTTCTGAGGATCTTACAAATGATGTACAGACAGATGCTTCACAAGATGTTCTTAGAGACCCTGAGAGCGTATCATCACTAAAAGCAGCTTTTGAGGCCTTGGCTGATAATTCACAGGTTTTCAATCCCAAGGAGAACCTTAGATCATCTCACACAGCAGCTACAGAGGGTCTTGTTGTTTCTCATAATAGAACAGGGTCTTCAAACGTTGGTCCCATGTATGTCCTACCCCTTTATGCTATGCTACCTGCTGCTGCACAACTTCGTGTATTTGGAGATGTGCCTGAAGGCGAGCGGCTTGTGGTGGTTGCTACAAATGTTGCCGAGACCTCATTAACCATTCCTGGAATAAAATATGTAGTGGACTCTGGAAGAGAGAAAGTGAAAAACTACAATTGTGTTAATGGCATGGCAAATTATGAAATTCAATGGATAAGCAAAGCATCAGCTGCTCAGCGTGCAGGACGAGCTGGGAGAACTGGGCCAGGCTATTGTTATCGACTCTATTCCTCCGCGGTTTTCAGTAACATATTTTCTGAATTCTCAGATCCTGAAATACTAAAAACGCCGGTTGAAGGTGTCTTACTGATCATGAAATTTATGGGTATTGATAAGGTCAGTCATGATCCAGTGCTTTGTCCTTTTAGTTTTCTCCCATCTGATGTTATAAATGATGATAACTTCTAATTTGCTGCAGGTGGCTAATTTCCCCTTTCCCACACCTCCTGACAGTGCTGCATTGGTAGAAGCAGAGCATTGTTTGAAGGTTCTTGAAGCTATTGACCATTGTGGTAGACTCACACCCATCGGGAAAGCCATGGCACAGTACCCAATAAGCCCTCGCCACTCTCGTATGCTGTTGACTGTTACACAACAACTGAGGCAGGGCAGACCCATCAGAGCAAATATAGTTTTGGGGTATGCTGTTGCTGCAGCTGCAGCCTTGAGTTCTGTCAATCCTTTCATTTTTCAATTTGATTCTGAAAGTGGTATTAAAGAGGATGTGGATCAAGATAACAATAACAAAAACATGGAAAATGATTCTTATGAGATATCCTTGAAGAATGCAACAGTTGATAATAAAGTTCCTGATAAACAGACCAAACTCAGGCGAAAAAAACATAAAGTTCTTGCGAAGGCTGTTCGTGAGAAATTCTGTAATCCTAGCAGTGATGCTTTGACTATAGCTCATGCATTGCTGCACTTTGAGCTTGCAGAAAGCCCATCAGAATTCTGCACAAATTATCTGTTGCACTTCAAGACAATGGATGAGATGTCCAAATTGAGAAAACAACTCCTCATGTTGATCTTTCATCAAGGTATGAATAGTTTCCAGGAGGAGTTTTCATGGACAAATGGAAACGTTGATGATGTGGAGTGCGCCTGGAGGTCTTCTGTTGGTAAGCCTCTTTCGCTGAATGAAGAAGAGCTATTGGGGCAAGCTATCTGTGCAGGTTGGGCAGATAGAGTTGCTCGGCGCATTAGAAAAGTTTCTGAAGTATCAGATGGAAAGAAAAAGTCAAGTTCTGTTAGATATCAAGCTTGTATGTTAAGTGAAACCGTATACCTTCACCGTGCATCATCTGTTGCTAGATTTGCTTCTGAGTTTGTGGTATACAATGAACTGGTTAACACATCTCAACCATATATGCATGGGATAACGAGCGTGAAATCTGAGTGGCTTGTTAGACATGCAAAATACCTATGCAGTTTTTCTGAGCCACTTTCAGATCCCAAACCTTATTATGAACCTGTAAGTGACCAAGTAATGTGTTGGGTGACCACGACCTTTGGTCCTCATCTTTGGCAGCTTCCACTGCACAGTTGCCCGTGCAAGAATGAGAAGCTTCAAATTTCTGTGTTTGCTTGTGCCTTGCTTGAAGGGAAAGTGCTTCCATGTTTGAAATCAGTGCAGAAGTGCTTGTCTGCGGTTCCATCTAGCATTTTGATTCCAGAAGCAGCAGGGCAGCGGAGGATCGGGAATCTTCTCAATAAATTAAAGAAGGGTTCACAAGCCATTGATAGCCGTGCTATGCTTAGAGAATTTTGGAAAGTGGATTACAACTTTTTGCATTCTGAGATCATGGGTTGGTTCCAGGAGAAATATCATAGTTTGTTTGAACTAGTGTGGGAACAGATGCATCATGAAGTTATGCAAGAGGCAGATCAGCTATTTCCAAAAAGAACAAAGAAAGGAAAATAGAATTTGGTCATTCTTTGCTGCATGCTGTTTGGAGGACCATGAAATTCAATAGAGGTTGATCCTTTTTGCTGTCACCTTTTCTGAGGCTTTCTTGGCTTTTACTTAAATTATGAAGTCTGACTTTTCCCAGATTGAAGCACCGATAGGATAAGTAATCAAAATTTTGTTCCCTAGGGAATCAACTAGATTTTGTAGTTCCTGGTTGATTCAAAGTGCATCCCATGGGAAGCTGACTGAACCACCTAGTGCGAATATCGGGTACATTCTCAACTCATGCGTGAGTACTGAGATGTATTTATGTTCACATAAAATGTCCATGTGGATGAAAAAAGAAAAAGCATGAAAGCTTGCTGTAAAATTCTGTTAGAATTGGTCCTATTTAGTGTTCACTATATCTATTTTTCTTCAAGGCTTTGCTGATTATAGTTGGTAATGTTTCAAATGACTAAAACAAAGAGAATGAACGTAATATTTTAACTCACTATAAATTTACAGAATCAACAATCACCTCTTTTTATTGTCTTTTCAATAGAAATGGTGATATGATAAAAATTAAAATTCATGTTGCAGTAAGGCTTTTCTGGTGATCGAAGTATTATAGTCAATTAACTGTTAAGCAATTTCATGATAAGAAGCCGCCCAAACTACATAGCGACCCTAAATCATTGAGATTGGTTAGAGCCTTAGAAGGTGTTCTTGGTATTAAGGTCACAAAAAAGATGTACACGTCCTATAGTTGGTCATTCCTTTGCCATGAAAACTCCTCCTGGGAACGTGATTCATCTGGGCTCATCGGACAAAAATCAATCAGATAAACGTGATTCATCTGGGCTCATCGGACAATAATCACACCAAGATTCCGCCTCCAGCATCCCAACATAAAAGTTTCATCAAAGAAAAGGATGACCTCCCTATACAACTTGTATTGTTGAAACCCGAGGGGCAAGCTAACATGTCGACTGCTTGATTACAGAAAGAAAAGATCATGTCATCAAGCTTAGTCGTGAGTTCGTCATTCCACTTCTCATTCTAAAAAAGACCAATGTGCTCAAAAAAAGGCAACCATGGGTCAGGGCAAAGTCACATGAAAAGGAGGGTAAAGCCATCCAAAGTCCAAATCTCTTTGATAAGAAGGGACCCTTAGCAGCCAATCATACAAATCCCAAATCAGCTCTACCTTGTTCGACACGATGCAAATGGTCTTGAAGGCTCGGTTTACCTTTAGACACTAGCTTGACCTCGTTCGGTAGGATACACTGCCGTCTTCATATCCCATTTGTCCTGGATACTAGCTCGACCTAGTTCAACCAGACTATAAACGGTCTTCACATCCCAGTTGTCTTTGAAATGGTTTGACCTTGTTCAGCAAGACCCAAAATAGTCTTGACAATCTAATTAACCTTGAGTCCAATAGTCATAGAAAGAGGGTAAAGCTTTATTATGATGGTGGGTATATCATTGAAATGTCATTAAAGGTCAAAGATCTTCTCTAAAAAAAAATTCAACTGTCTTCAAAATAGTTTTTTCTGCTCCCTGCTCTCGAGAGTCTACCACATAAGACATCAAATTCTTAGGATAAGATAGAGCAGTGATACTGTGAGGCTAAGGTACTTTAATCCAATAATTCTATCCCATGAGCATATAATGATTAATTATAGAGGCATGGGATTATTAACAATGCATAAATGTCAAGCTTGTGGAACCCACCTAGGCCACCGACTCTCCAAGAAAATTGTTAGATGATGAATACCATCAAGGCTAATCTACTCCATAGGATGGCCCCCTGATGAGTCTTTTTCTTTTATTTTGATAGGAAAAACCAGTGTTATTAAAAGCGCGCCTCAAGGCGCAAAAAGTGTGCCTCTCCTCAAGGCGAGGGCCTTTGTGCCTTGAGGCGCAAGCATAATGCGTAAATGCCTCAAGGCGCACCTCAAGGTGAGGCGTATACGCCTCAGATTTCGACTCGGGTCCAGATCTAAGTCACGGGCATCGGTTCAATTGGAAGTTGGAACTAACAAAACCCTAAATAAAAGAGGGGGCTTTCAGAGGGTTTTGTTATCTGTGCTACGACCTCCCCACGTCGACGCGGAGAGGCTCTGCCCAGTGAGCTCTCTCTCTCTCTCTCTGAGTTTGTTGTTTGTAAGGAAAATGGGGTTTCTCCTTGGGGTTTTGATTTCCTCCTAATTGTTGAATCGTCCAAACGGAGGATGAAGAGGATAGAGCGTTCCAATCCATTTTATATCGTAGAATTCCGGCTCAAAATCGGCGGGAAAACCAATTTCTGCTTCAGTTTTTCGTCGGAAACAGCGGTTACCTGCCCCAGATCTTTCAGATCTGTACCCATTTCCCTATCTGTAAATTTTCCGGTTGTTGAGACTCTCTCTCTCTCTCTTTGGGACGAATATGCAATGTTATTTTCTTTCTTTTATCCTACTATTTATCTTGTAATTGTTTTCGCTACAATATAAGTCGAAGTAGATGGAATAACCAGATTAACCCATCCGACAACATTTTCTTTGTTGTTAATATCGTCATTACAACCAATCCTTTATTTTGATTTTATGTTGGTCTTGTTTTAATAAAATAGTTCGCCAAAACGATTAAATGTCGATACTGATGAGAGAAAGGTTTAGAATGGTTGACAAATCTTTTTAATTTGATTTGGCGAACAAATAAGATGCCTAATGAGTGGAGGAAGAGTACTTTGGTGCCTTTATATAAGAATAAGGGTGATATACAAGATTGCACAAACTATCGGGGTATAAAACTCATGAGTCATACTATGAAACTTTGGGAGAGGGTGATTGAGTCTAGGTTGAGGAAGGTTGTCACGATATCGGAGAATCAATTTGGTTTTATGCCTGAAAGATCAACTATGGAAGCTATACATCTTCTTAGACAACTTATTGAAAGATATAGAGAGATGAACAAAGATTTGAATATGGTTTTTATTGATTTAGAGAAGGCATACGATAGAGTACCTAGGGACGTTCTCTGGTGGACAATGATGAAGAAAGGTGTTTCTCTCAAGTACATTAGTATAATTAAAGATATGTATGAAGGAGTAGTAACCAATGTCCGCACTTGTGGAGGGGTGACAACCAATTTTCCGATAACGGTTGGGTTACATCAAGGATCTGCTTTAAGCCCTTTCCTATTTGCGATAGTGATGGATGAGCTTACGAGATCAATTCAAGAAAATGTACCGTGGTGTATGTTGTTTGCTGATGATATTGTTTTGATTGATGAGTCTAGAGCTGGGGTTAATGCTAAGTTAGAATTATGGGGACAGACATTGGAAGCTAGAGGTTTTAAGTTGAGTAAGAGTAAGACTGAATATATGGAATGTCGGTTTAGTAAGCAACGAAGTAGTGAAGGGAGTGTAGTGAAGCTTGGTGAGCAAGAAATACCGGTGAATGATTATTTCAAATATTTGGGATCCATTATTCAAAAGTATGGAGAAATTGATGGAGATGTAAATCATAGGATAAAGGTTGGGTGGATGAAATGGAAAAGTGCAACTGGAGTGCTGTGCGATCGTAGAATGCCATTGCGGTTGAAGGAAAAGTTTTATAGGACGACTATTAGACCCGCTTTACTATATGGTACGGAATGTTGGGCTGCCAAGAGACATCATATTAAAAAAATGAGTGTAGCTGAGATGCGGATGCTTAGATGGATGTGTGGAAATACAATAAAAGATAAGATTCAGAACGAGGAGATACGTAAGAAGGTAGGTGTTGCACCCATTGAAAATAAGATGCGAGAGAATAGTTTACGGTGGTTTGGACATATTCGGCGAAGGCCTAATGATGCTCCAGTTAGAAGGTTGGAGAAATGGGAAAATATATTAGTTAAAAGAGGCCGGGGTAGGCCTAGGAAGACTTGGATGGAGATGATAGGAAAGGATATGAATGCTTTGAACCTCACCGAGGACATGGCATTGGATAGAAATGATTGGAGGAAAAGGATTCATGTGGAAGACCCAAAATGATTTTCTTTTTTGGTTCATATCGCTGACCCCAATTGTTTTGGGATGAAGGCGTAGTTGTTGTTGTTGTTGTTGTTGTTGTACTGATACTGACAACATTGGGGCTTTGTAACAAATATCGCAAGATTTATAAAAATCTCACGATAATATCACGAGAAATTGCCTAAAAGTTTAAAATGACAATTTTTTGTGTGATTTTCAAACCGTGACAAATATCGCGATATTTACCATTTAACAGATATTTATCACAAGTTTTTCATTTTTAAATGTGTTGTTGCTTTATCAATAAAGCAATTTTTATTTATTTATAATTTTAAATATTTTTTATAGTTTTTTGTTTTAATTTAAAAAAATTTGAGGATTACGCTTTACGCCTCGAGGCTTACACCTCGCCTCAGATTTTGGTGGAGCGCCTCGCTACGCCTCAACGCTTTTCACAACACTGGGAAAAACATTGAAAAAATATGAAAAAGAAAAGAAAAAAGAAAGCAAAACACAAAAAAGACCAATGCATTTAGGCTAACACCTACCCCGAGTCCATTGCGAGGTGGAAGGCTTCGGTCATGAGTCTGCCTTAGGGGTAGAGGTTAGAATAGAAAGACGTGTGCTAGGAGAAAGTCAATACTTACCTTTAGACCTATGGCAAGGTAACAAGCTCCAGTCATATGGCCTTAGAGGCAGAGGTTGGATAGCTAGGGGCATGCCTCTTGTACCAAGAAGGC
Organism: Nuphar pumila; assembly: GCF_984573655.1. NCBI lineage: Eukaryota > Viridiplantae > Streptophyta > Magnoliopsida > Nymphaeales > Nymphaeaceae > Nuphar > Nuphar pumila. The sequence goes on along the minus strand of NC_143252.1, from coordinate 22,927,951 downwards.
ATGAGACCCATGGTTGCCATGCCTCAGGTCAAGGGATGATAAAAGTGAGGAATAAGACTCTTCCGAGTTAAAAATAAAGACTCCAAGGAACTTACCTAAAAGTGTACTTGAATGTGTTCTCATCAAGCCCTAGTCGTTCAGAGTTAAAGCCTTAGTGGAGACCATTAAACCCAACATGATTGCCTTGAGACCTAATCTCATATCCCTATAACTAGTTAGTTAAAAAATCAAAGCAAAATTAGAGAAAAAAATACTAGTGAAACTGAGAATCAACTTGTTAGGAAGGTTCCAATTTTTGAAAACAAAAGAGAGCAAAAAGCTTTGACCCTAAATAATCAACCATTCATAGCTGTCTTAGGCAATCCACTTTACTATAAATGCATAAGACTTACTGCATATCATAATAGATTATTGCACGCATCAAAGAGTCCAGCCTACGGTTAGATTTACCATTTGGTAGCTAGATCTATACAAACACTTTACCATCATCAGATATCATAGTACTAAAGAGTAGAATATGAGAACTAGAAATATGAACATTTCCAACACTTTTTTTATGCAAATCCAACCATGTGGGTGTGCTTGGCATGGGGAATTTGCTAGGAATCAATCATTGCATAGTGTATTTTTGATCAAAAAATGTGATTTTTGAATGCTTAAATATTTATGAAGATTATGAGCCATTGATTTTAAAGTCTCAAAAAATCTTGTTTATGCAAGAAAATGGAATGATTAAGAGTGGATGCATATAAAACCATGCATATAGATCACATCCGGTTAGATTCAAGAGAAAAGAACAAAAAATTATGAAAATCGTGATTCACACATTAGTTCTCATACTCCGGTGATTATATATACAAGAAAACTGGAATATGTAAACTAGTATGAACTGAGATTTTCATAGAGTTTTTTGCAAATCTAACTCTACAAATGCTTTGGGTGTGATCCCTTTGCTTGGAATCAATTATTGGATCATCATAATCAGATCAAGAAATATGATTGTGTATGGTTGAATATTTACGAAAATTTCGAGCCATTGGTTTTCAAGCTTTAAAAGATTCTTTATATACATCATAATCAGATGATCTAAGAGTCTGTTTCTATAAAACCAAGCATCTATATCGCATACATACTGTAAAATTTTTAAAAAATAAAAAAAATCTTAGCAGTTTACATATTTTGCTGGTTTACATATTTCAGTTACTCATATATATATGTGTGTGTGTGTGTGTGTGTGTGTGAAATCTCCAATAAAGTGGAAGGCTCCGGTCTTGAGACTGCCTTAGGGGTAGAGGTTAAAATAGAATGACGTCTGCTAGGAGAAAGTCAATATTTACCTCTAGACCTATGGCAAGGTGACAGGCTCTGGTCATATGGTCTTGAGGCAGAGTTTGGATAGCTAGGGGCATTCGTCTTGTACCAGGAAGGCATGAGACCCATGGTTGCCAGGCCTCAGGTTAAGGGATGATAAACGTGAGGAATAAGACCCTTTCGAGTTAAAAACAAAGACTCCAGGGAACTTACCTAAAAGTGTACTTGAATGCGTTCTCATCAAGCCCTAGTCCTTCAGAGTTAAAGCCTTAGTGGCAACCATTAAACCCAACATGATTGCCTTGAGACCTAATCTCATATCTCTATAACTAGTTACTTGAAAAATCAAGGCAAAATTAGAGGGAAAAATATCAGTGAAACTGAGAATCAACTTGTTAGGAAGGTTCCAATTTTTGAAAACAAAAGAGAGCAAAAATTTTTGACCCTAAATAATCAACCATTCATAGTTGTCTTAGGCTATCCACTTTACTATAAATGCATGACTTATTGCATATCATAAAGATCATTGCATGCATCAATGAGTCTAGCCTACGGTTAGATTTACCATTTGGTAGCTAGATCTATACAGACACTTTACCATCATCTGATATCATAGTACTGATCAGTAGAATATGGGAACTAGAAATATGAACATTTCCAACACTTTTTATGCAAATCCAACCATGTAGGTGTGCTTGGGATGGAGAATTTGCTAGGAATCAATCATTGCATAGTGTATTTTTGATGAAAAAATGTGATTTTTGAATGCTTAAATATTTATGAAGATTATGAGCCATTGATTTTAAAGTCTCAAAAAATCTTGTTTATGCATCAAAATGGATATATTTAAGAGTGGGTGCATATAAAACCATGCATATAGATCATAGCCGGTTAGATTCAAGAGAAAAGAACAAAAAATTATGAAAATTGTGATTCACACATTAGTTCTCATACTCCAGTGATTATATATACAGGAAAACTGGAATATGTAAACTAGTATGAACTGAGATTTTCATAGAGTTTTTGGCAAATCTAACTCTACAAATGCTTTGGGTGTGATCCCTTTGCTTGGAATCAATTATTGGATCATCATAATCAGATCAAGAAATATGATTGTGTATGGTTGAATATTTACGAAAATTTCGAGCCATTGGTTTTCAAGCTTTAAAAGATTCTTTATATACATCATAATCAGATGATCTAAGAGCTTGTTTCTATAAAACCAAGCATCTACATCGCATACATACTATAAAATTTTAAAAAAATAAAAAAAATCTTTGAAATTCTCAGCAGTTTACATATTTTGCTGGTTTACATATTTCAGTTACTCATATATATATATATATATTTGTGTGTGTGTGTGTGTGTGTGTGAAATCTCCAATAAAGTGGAAGGCTCTGGTCTTGAGACTGCCTTAGGGGTAGAGGTTAAAATAGAGCGACGTTTGCTAGGAGAAAGTCAATATTTACCTCTAGACCTATGGCAAGGTGACAGGCTCTGGTCATATGGTCTTAGAGGCAGAGTTTGGATAGCTAGGGGCATTCGTCTTGTACCAGGAAGGCATGAGACCCATGGTTGCCAGGCCTCAGGTTAAGGGATGATAAACGTGTGGAATAAGACCCTTTCGAGTTAAAAACAAAGACTCCAGGGAACTTACCTAAAAGTGTACTTGAATGCGTTCTCATCAAGCCCTAGTCCTTCAGAGTTAAAGCCTTAGTGGCAACCATTAAACCCAACATGATTGCCTTGAGACCTAATCTCATATCTCTATAACTAGTTACTTAAAAAATCAAGGCAAAATTAGAGGAAAAAATATCAGTGAAACTGAGAATCAACTTGTTAGGAAGGTTCCAATTTTTGAAAACAAAAGAGAGCAAAAATCTTTGAACCTAAATAATCAACCATTCATAGTTGTCTTAGGCTATCCACTTTACTATAAATGCATGACTTATTGCATATCATAAAGATCATTGCATGCATCAAAGAGTCTAGCCTACGGTTAGATTTACCATTTGGTAGCTAGACATACACTCTACCATCATCTGATATCATAGTACTGATCAGTAGAATATGAGAACTAGAATTATGAACATTTCCAACACTTTTTTTATGCAAATCCAACCATGTAGGTGTGCTTGGGATGGAGAATTTGCTTGGAATCAATCATTGCATAGTGTATTTTTGATGAAAAAATGTGATTTTTGAATGCTTCAATATTTATGAAGATTATGAGCCATTGATTTTAAAATCTCAAAAAATCTTGTTTATGCATCAAAATGGAATGATTTAAGAGCGGGTTCATATAAAACCAAGCATATAGATCACATCCGGTTAGATTCAAGAGAAAAGAACAAAAAATTATGAAAATCGTGATTCACACATTAGTTCTCATACTCCAGTGATTATATATACAGGAAAACTTGAATATGTAAACTAGTATGAACTGAGATTTTCATAGAGCTTTTTGCAAATCTAACTCTAGAGATGCATTGGGCGTGGTCCATTTGCTTGGTATCAATTATTGGATCATCATAATCGGATCAAGAAATATGATTATGTATGGTTGAATATTTACGAAAATTTGGAGCCATTGGTTTCCAAAAAGATTCTTTATATACATCGCAATCAGATGATCTAAGAGTCTGTTTCTATAAAACCAAGCATCTATATCGCATACATACTGTAAAATTTAAAAAAAACTATGAAAATCTCAGCAGTTTACATATTTTGCTGATTTACATATTTCAGTTACTCACACACACATATATATATATATATATATATATATATATATATATATATATATATATATATATATGTGTGTGTGTGTGTGTGTGTGTGTGTGTGAAATCTCAAATAAAGTAATAAGTTCCCAGCAAACAGAAATGAGAAAATATCCAATGAACTTTTTTTAAGTCCGAAGGGCCAAACCAAGGTTGAAGATGGGCTACTTTTGCAAGAGTCCGACACCATCTGATCATGTGATCCATTGACATCACTGCAGAGAAATAGGAAGACCCGGTATCATCTTTCTATAACTCAAAGAGGTTGAAGACTGTTCATTGCAAATACCTGCTTGCTTATGCCTAGATACCAAATCAGGGTTGAACAAGATGCCCACTTCTGCAAAGCCTGTCTAACCATGTAATCCATTGACATCAACACGGAGGAACAAGGAGACCCATATCATCATCTTTCTATGACTCAAAGAGGTCGCAGACTTGATTCAGTTACAAATGCTTGCATATGCCTAGGTATGACAATGTCACGCATGACACTACATCAGTATAAATGCATATGCGAACATGCATATAAATAAATTCAAATATGCGTGCGTTTGAATGCTGACTTGCCTATTTATTCCTCTATGCAGAAGCAGATACTTTGACAAATCTAAATACAAAGATATATGCACACATTCATCCTACACTATTCATGTGCACATACTGACATACATGTGTGCTTCATATACAGCAACTTGAACCTTAACGTATTTTGTCGCTGACTAAGCCTATTTAGGCTTCAATTGAGGTTAGTTCCTGTATTGATTCGATCCAAGCATGAGACAATCGATATAAGACTTGTATATCTGAGTCTGCTTGGATCGAGTCTGTACATATATCTATGTTTCACAGTTCATTACTGGCTTAACCTATTAAAACTGTTTTTTTTTAAATTAAGTAATTCATTCAGATTGTGAAAACATGAATGGCATCTTTTTCTTTTCATATCATTTCTGCTAGAACTGCTGTTCCCATAAGGTGAGTGCAGGACTAAACTCGAAGAACTGGTCGAACGAGTAGGTCTATTAGTGCAGGTTCGTAGTGATTGCCCCAGAGGTGTGAAACAGATTGGTACATTTCCCTGAGATTTGGCCCACCAATAACTACCAACGTACGCCCGGTGCCTGAACCTTGCTCGTTTACATCCGGGAACTACAACCAAAATACAAGTACTTACTTTTTGAATTTCTATAGGGGACATTCAGGCATCAAGAATACTCTGGAGACTGCGCTTGCGGTCATACGTGATGGAAGTGCTAACCTGAAGGTAGACACTCAGCACCTGAGAGATATCAACTGCAGCATTGGGTCCATTTTCTAATTCATTGGCAAGCTAGTCATTGAACCTGATGGCAATGTATGTATTTTCTCTACTCCAGAATTTTCAATTGCCATCCTTGCTGGTATATAAATAATGAGCAGCAGTGCTGGGCAAATATTCATGGCACACTTGAGGCGGGTTCTGCTTCTGTCAAAAAAAAAACCTTGAGGCTGGTTCTGCTTCTGTCAAAAAAAAAAGGCTGGTTCTGTTTATGTCAGCATGAAACTTGGTGCGACTCGATGCCTCCATGTCTCTGCAAGGATTTACTAGATTTGTGTTTCAAGCTATCCTACAGGCAAGAGTTGGACGAATGTGGATGACATTGATCTCAACCTCTACCACCAATCTCTTCAGCTTAGGAAACAGTTTGTAGCTGATCATATGACTCCACCATAAACTTAATTCCACCGATTCACTAGAGCTGCCTGGTCTTTAGACTAGCTTGGAACTGATTCACATCATTCACATAAACAGATTATGATGATGCCAAGCTGGGATAATTGGTTGCCTTAGTTTAGAGATCAGGCCCAATCCCAGCCCAGACAGGCTAGTTTAGGGGTGTCATCGGGTTGAGTTTGGTTCGGACTCAGGTGAAACCAGACCCAGACCTGTTGAGAAATTGTATTGGGTCTGGCTTCAGATCGAATCATACCCATCATAAGAGAAACCATGCCTGAATCTTATACGGATTAATGAACCAGAATGGGACCATACCCGGTAAAGTAATATTTTTTATCCTTTTTACATTGAAATTTGGCTCAAATTTCACAATCCATACCTGGCTTCATATATTAACCAGACCCTTCGGTCCCACCTAGATTGTAATCAAACCTTCTTATTTTTCACTAAACCCTGACCCTATAGGGTTTGCTATGGATTGGGTCCGGATCAAATCCGTCCCTTTGACACCCTAGGCTGCCCGGCCCTTTTGTCCAGCCCTAACCCAAACCCACTTCATCTCGGGTTAGGGACCTGACTATCTACACGAGTAAATGGATCATTTGATTCAAGCTCTATAAATTCAGATTTCTCTTTCTCCTCCTCTAGAGTTTCTGTTTTCCTTATTTCTCTGTTACCTCTCCTTCGTCTCGTCTCCTTATTTCTCTGTTACCTCTAATTCAGATGGTTTCGTGATGTGGGTTTCTCGGTGATGAGAAGAAGATGACGAATCTGATCTTCTAAGATGTCGTTTGAGGCATTTGTCTGAGAGGAACTACCTCACTTTCCCTTCTCTTAGGGTTCTAGATCTCCCCCTCTCTGTAACCCTAATATTCTATGCTGGGTCATTTTGTGATTTATATACGTTGATGTTATTCTTATCCTAAGATCTGCTAGTAATTTTGGCCTTGAATAGCATTGCCTTTGTTTGCATGCTCATATGTTTAGTTTTGTTTGTAGTTGGTGGTGATTTTTCACCATGGAACCGAGGAAGGCCGACTCTGAATTCATATTCTTGTTATTTCCTTAATAATGTTAGCTCAGTTTAGCCTTTTGGGCATTGTTTTGTGGTGGGCATATGTGTTTTTTTCTAAAGGAATGACGGACAATTAATCTCTGTTTCCTTTCCCTGGATTTCAATGCGTTGAAGTTGGTTTATATTCTTTTTCGGATTGGTATACTTGAGTTACTCCAAAAATTACATGTTTTTTTGTTTCGCTAGTAAATTTTGTAATTTTGGAAGGAGGCTGTAGATAAGGAAACAATTCATGGCCGCCATTTAATTGTTGTTGCAAGTTCCCGGTGATGTTTCTTTGACGATGCTAATGCCGATTACTTGATGAACAGTTTTCTCATGGTACTGGTGGAACTTGTTCCTTTTTCGTTTTCTTTGTGTTCTGTTTGTCTATTTTCTTGTTGGTTATCATTGTCTTGCTTTTCTTTTTTTTATGCACCATTGTTTCTTTGGATGTGTTATGATATGCTGCTAAATTGCTTTCTTAGTTCGAAGTGTTTTTGGCTGTCATTTCTTGTTCCATAAAAGGAATAATGGTTTATTGCCTGTTCTACATTCAGCGAGCTGAACTTTGATACTTGGCAGATAATTGATGTTGCTGAGTAAGGTTGAACACGGTAATTTGTAAGCAGTTAGAACATGAAGATGTTAATGAGGTCGAAATGTGAATTATTTTCTGCATGCTTAAATAATTTCTTATTACTTCATTTTTTTGTAAGATTAGCTTTATTTACCTACTCATCAGCACTCATTTTCAATTCTCATAAATGTTGATTACTGCATTGCTGATGGGATAAAACTGATGCTTATATCTAATGGTGGTTTACCTGCCCATTGCAATAAATTTTTTGGCATTGTTGTCAAATGGACCAACCAACATGTGTTTTCATTATGATGATTTTTTCTTTCTTTTTTTCTACATAATAAATAAAACGTTTTTTTTATAACTTTTGTGTATCATAGATTCTCAATTTCTCGTTTCTTGTGATTGGTATTTATATTAATTTCGTTTAGTAGCATTTACAATGCAGCTTCTTTCCTGCTGTTATTGTAGGAATCAAATTCCTTGCTGTTAGTTGTGGTACTGATAATGGACAATTGCTGAAACGGGAGATGATTTAGCTGATTATTTTTCTTTTTTAATGATGATATATTTGTTCCATATTACTTGTTTTTGCAAGCTAAAATTAGTGCAAAACAAAGGGGAAATTATGCTAATGATCTTATCCTACATGGTGTAGATCTTGGTTATTAGTTGATGCTTATATTTATTTTTTTACGATTTTTGTTTAACTCTTAGGGGATATTTAAATGCAAATCTGGAAACGCCAGGGACAAATGATGTTAACTGTCTTATCGTACACACAGAATTGTGATGTGGACTTGATGTCCGCTTATTATCTGATGCCATTGTAGTTTTCTATGGTGAAAAATTGTTGATATTGCATCGAAGTGTCATGATAATATATATCAGCTGATAAGAGTACAACTTCTTTACAATGTTCGAATCATTTTTCCCGGATGCTTCTACAGACGTTAGCTCGTTTTGAAAGTGTGATACCATACTCTTCTTTCATGTTTCTGAAACTTTATGAGAAGTATGCTTACGAATATACAAAAGTTGTGGTTTCCAATGTAAAATGAGACTTTCATGATGTTGGAAATGTAATTTTCGTGCTAGTGTTTGAACCAACTTCTTTTTCTGGTAAGTATGGTATGTTACTGCATGGTGTAAGATATTCTGTTTATTTTTCACCTATGGTTATTTATTTTTGCACAGTTTATTTGCTTTTCTGCACACTAAAAAAGCATCAACCTTTTTGCTGTCTTTGAATTGCTGAATGGATAAAACTGGTGCTTAAATCTGGTGTCAGGCTTAACCTGTTGCGGATTAGCGGAAATGTATGTCAAAATGGTTTGATCAAAATCTTGTCACTCTTGTTATGCTTTTTTTATGTCAGTTGTCTAAAATCACAATAATGATAGAATGCAGACCGGCGGTCAGAATCTTATGCCATGTTGATTGTCTGTAATTACATAAATGATTTCTGAGAAGATTTAGAATATGTCAGCTGCTTAAAAAGGTAATCTTGATGTTTGACTGAATGGTGCGCATCTTCACTGTGACTCCATGCAACACCCCCTCCTCCCCCTCTTCTTCAACCTTTCTCTTCAATTTTTATGGAAGGAATGGGATCCTTTTCCTCATTGAGAATCTCCCTCCTTGAAATAACATGAAAAGTAATTAAAGACTTACCCTTGTTCGATCATCTTTTGTGTATATTCTTCCGCTATGTTCTGGTTCTAAAGCCCACATTCTTGAACCGTTCCTTTAGCCATCATTACGTTTCTTATTTATGTCATCATTACGTTGCATTTGTGACTATTTTATCTTATGGTTGTTGTGCCAGCTCCTGACATTGCAGATTTGCAGTCGTTATAGAAGGGAGTTCATCCACATGTATTCTGCAGTACGCTAGCAGCAAAATGCCTCGATGGGTAAATCCGACAACTTTGTGGACCACACTTGGTGGTGATCGGAAAACGGCCATACTTGGCTTCATGAAACCCTCGAGGGTCGGTGATGGTGGTTATTAAAACACACTTTTAGAAACTTGTGGCGTTGATGCGGCCAAAAAGCGGTTTTTTTTTCTGAGGTCATGTTTGGAAGCCAGAAAAATTATTGTAGGAAAAGAAAATGTGCTCATGAGAAATTTTGATGATAACTTGTCCAAATAAAAACGTTTGGCTTGTTTGTGGTGCATGAGAAAAACTAAGTAGAAAAATGTGATAAACGAGAGAGAGAGATGGTTCTGTTAGCACCCTCCCTAGAGACGGACAAGTGCCTCAGTCCAGCTAGTCAAAAGTGGGTTAAGCTGGGGTAGCGTCTTGTAATAACAAGGCGAAATAAGCCTCGGGTGGGTCTTGGATAATTATATTGGGTGAGTTAAGGATTGTGGGTATGGATCGCTCATGATAGACCCAATTAATCCATTTAGTTTAGGAAAGATGTTTGTATAATCTCCATGTAATGAGTTTTCTTTTATCCAATGTTATGAGAATTAGCTTTCTTGGGTGTTAGAAGGCCGCATCTCCTCGAAATGAAGCTAACCCTTTTTCATCTCTCTTTTTTTACCGTCTTTTTTGTTTTTACTTGATAGGACGCTAGGGTTCTAACAGGTTTGACCATATCAGAGAAATAGGGAGACTTTTAAGTGGTGGTGGGTGGGTGGGGCAGCTCCTGGAATGAGATGTGTTATGGGTGAATAGTTGTCAAATGTGAAAAAATGATAGAAAAAATTCCTTCACCAAAAGGGGACAGAATTTTTTCTATAAAAAATTATTCCTTTTAGAACTTTGAAGATTCTATAAAAAAAAAATTATAATTTTTTTCGTAGTTTCACTTTTCCTATTTTTCACTTCCAAACATGCTGTAAAGAAGATGGACAAGTATGGAATGATTTTAACTTCTCTTTTTCAATAAATCTAGCCTTGTGAAGTTTGAAGCTAGGCGTACTCCCCGGTGGGCATGAGATCTCAGGGTTTTACTAACAGGATGGGGAGGTTTTCCCCTTGGATTGTCGATTTTTTTTTAATGAGCATCAAGATGCTCCGGAAAACCAACTCAGTTTTTTTGTAAACTAGGTTTGTTGGAAACCTATTTTTTCAAAACCCAGGTTATGTTGCTTTCATCGAAACGGGGCCTTAGGCTCTGTTTATGACACGATAGCTGGGTGTAGGAAGTATGGAATCCATAAGTTTGTAAAGACTGCTGTTGGACGTTTTGGAATTTGTAATTCCCCATCTCCTCTCTGGCGTTCTCCAACTCTGTTTGGGCGCCTTGAATTGGAGGTCTGTTACGGTTTCTCAAGTTGTTGCCAAGACACTGCATAGGGAATGGAGTTGGGCAGTCAGAGCGTTACGTTTTAACACAAGTAACAAGAGGATGATTTTAGCAACTTCTTCCTCGTCATCACATTTTGGCAAAACCATATTTTTGGCAACACAATTAAATGGTATTTCTATCTCTATTTTCAAATAGATCTTTAGGCTATGTTTGGGATTCTATAGTAAGTGGTAGTGAAACCTTGAAGTTCCTCCGGAAATCCGCAAGCTCACCTTAGGCTCTGTTTGGAAACTAGTAGCTGGGATGGGAATCGACAGCTGCCAAATCCTGGATTTGGCAGCTACCACCTCCTAGAACTGTTTGCTGTCAATTCCAAGCTTTAGATAAAATGCAATGCCACTTCCCATCCCTGATGCTCTCATCCCAGTTACCAATTTCCAAACAGTCACCGGGTGGTGGTTTGACTTTTTGCCAAATGCATTAACTCTTATCCCAGTTCTTAGATTCTAAATAAACCCTTATTCAATTTAGTGACTGCATGAAAACAAGTGCATTTCTTGGACTTGAACTAGAGGCCTTCATCGATTGGTTTTCTCTATGCCCTAGTAGCTTGCAGTCCTAAAAAAATGCATGTAATTGCATGTTCATATGGAATCTGACTGACCTATCACTCTTTATAAAAGCATAACTGCTTCTAAAGATCATTACTGTAACTGTGAGATCGATCGTGGGATTCATATTTACGTTGGTGACAATCCACTACTTGCATGCATAGTTGTATTGCCTTTTACCTTTTCTTTTACTCCAGACACTGTAATACTTGACAATTTCTTCTTGAATTTTTTTTTCTCAAAAAGTTTCATCAACATGAAACAAATCTTTTCAATAAAAAAGATTAGGGGCTTGTCATATATGAGAAAAAATTACAAATTAAAGCTTTTTGCTATATTAAATGTTAAGTACTTATATCTTTTTGCTAAAAAGTAATTGGTAGCCTAATATTCGATTTTACGTTAGTGACAATATAATTATAAGCACCTTGCTCCTAGATTTTTAAAGTAAATAATTGCATTGTTGTTTTATGGTTGTGCTCCACCAAAGTTCACTGAGTGGTGAACCATTTTTTCTTAGAAAAGTTATCAGTTAAGTATTTCATGCAATATCCAATATTATATTTAAGCTATGTATGAGGAATATCATACTTTAACCCTGAGTGCCTACATGAGAAAATTGTCAACTCTTCTCTCTCTTCATAGTCATCAAAGTGTGCAAATTCTTCCATTATATGTTTCAAAAACCACACATAAATCGTTTGACTCCTTATCTATAACTGCAAATACTATCAGAAATATCTCATTACAAGGATCAACAATATAGGCCGCCAATAATATACCCATGTATATTTATTTTAAGAATGTGTTTTTTACCATAAGAACTAGAGGGTATCATTTAAAAAACCCATCAATGCATTCATGAAAGGATAAGATTAATCGATTTTTATTATCGATCGAAGTGTACCCTAGAGTTCCTAGGTTTGCCTTCATCAAATGTTCTAAATGGGTGGGAAGCATATTGAAGGAATCTTTGAATGAACCATATAGCTTTTTCTTCGTGAGTTATTGTTCATGTCATGCTTGTTTGTAAGTAATCTTCATACCTTTTTCTATACTGATGTCATCTATGATTTCTCTTAGAGTCATCTCTGGGTTATTGTGCAGTCGTTTGTGAATAACACCTAAAATTCACTTGGAATATACTTTCAACTCGAAGGTTGCCTAATGATCTACCATATTTATACTTTGTTTCATACTTCTTCTCTTGAAAGAATGTTTCTCAACACACCTTTGTGCAATGAATGTTTCTCAACTGTCATTTGTAGGTTCTATCTTGTGGATACGACAATGACTCTGTTACTGTAACTCTTTATGAATTTTGCTTTGTAGATATTCTTAATCATATGATCTTTAAGAAACTCACGATATTGTTAAAGATCATTAAACATTTGGCTAACAACAATGTTTCCATCTTTTGAGCTTATTGTTAGCCACTAAAAAACATCTCAATCATTAAATTTTCATTATTCAACTTGTCATACAACTAAGATGCCTCCGTTTCAATCATTTTTTATTATGCATTTTTCTATGAAAATCCATTGACGAGAACATATTCAACCATGTCTCATTAGTATAAAAACATAAAAGAATTCTAATGCCCCAAAGATGCTCATATAACTTATATAGTATATCAAGAGCTCGACTTCTTAATTATCATTTATGCATCATTTTTATCCGCCATTATTTGTCTCATGTTATTAGTGTTTTGGTCATATAATCATCATCATCTGATTCTCCATTACGAACGTGATAACTGCTAGTACTAATTGACTATTTGCATGCAAAAACTAAACCAAAATTCATTGTATATATTACTGCATTTGCTTCTATGCATGCAACATTCCTGCATTTTCAACTTTCAAGGTTAATAATAAAAACAACACATCAAACAACACACCAACATCTCAAGTATAAATTATAAAGTTCAACAAATTGTACCTAGTTATGACATTTGCCTCGAAAGGTTAGATGTCATCCAAATTATCAATGAACATCTGATAATGTACAACATCAATTATTTATGAAAGTTCTTCATTGCATGCACGTCGAACATCTATATTCCTAATTGGTTTGGAGAATTACATGTCCTACACATGCATGTTACGAACATCAATATCACCCACTGTTTGGGATAGTTGAATGTTTGCCAATGGATTGAGCTCAATAGATGGTGCCTGTGATAGATGCACATTTTTTATAAGACTCTCATCATTTACATTATCAATTGCTTTTTGTTTACCTGCTTCTTGTTTAACTTTGCAAGTAATTAAGTAAACATTGCCACTAAATAACATCGATTCTACATTATCATTGTTCAAAACATCTATCTATATTTGTTGGCTATTTGTGTTTGGAGATTAACTATACTAAAGGCTCAATAACTCTTCTGCATATTCAGTTTTATGAGACACCAAAGCATTAAATTATTTAAAACAACTATTTTTAGAGACCGCTATAGATCTCAAGTATGGTGATAAATGTTATGATAGTGTACTTTAATCATTTTAGAAGCCATCATTAATTGCCTATACCAACCACAGAACATATCATTCATCTAACAAAAATAACATGTGACAAAAAGCCATCCATATATCCTTCATTCATTCAATTAATAAAATTACCTATAACAACCACTCTGAAAACCAACTACGCACAATAACCCTAACCCCTATTCAATGTTTTTGTAGAGTCAACCCCAACCTTCTCACACTAATTAAATGTTTGTGCACGGTCAACCATAGCTCCATTATGCCAACACAAAACCATTGAATATTACATAAAGGACAAACAAACAAAAAAATCATCCACAACACCAATAATATATATATATTAAAAACTCTAAACAGAAAATATGGTGCCAAATTTTAAATAAAACATAGGAAAATATACATAAATCAACTATAGTAACAACTGAACACAAATACTATAAGTGTAACGCCTCAAAATTTTAACCCAAATTTTTAGAGTTTTTTTTTTATAAAAGCGAAAACAACCATTTCATTGAGTTAAGCATTCAAGCGCATCACAGGAGTGATCAAGCAACAACATTTATTTTATTCTAAATAAATATTGACATCCAAGTTTCTAAATAACAAGAATAATAATAAATTAAAATTTAATCTGAGATGTCTCCGGAATATAATAAATCAAGCATTTCGATCGATGCCTCATCCCGCAACCGTTCTTAATATTTTATTCTTCACCTAAAAATTAGTAAAATGATTGGAATTAGATTGTAACTGTCTAAGTAAGAAATACTATAATTTTTCTTGTAGATATATGATGTGTCGAGTATGTGATGTGGGTGTCATGTGTAACTTTTAGCATATACAAGAATAAGTAAAGAATCTATACTATGACAACAACGGTTTATGAACACTAACTAACATGTAATAACATTAATAGAATTTAAACATCTCATAACCACAGATTCCATTGCATGCTAAAAGTAAATGCTCATATGTCAAAAGTAATTGTTTATGTGTGCAATTATAAATCTGGCACTACCTACTCAGATGTGATACCTAAGATGATTTAAATCAAATGTTTATCTTTAATTATCCTGCGGGTACACGCGAGCCAAGAAAACCATAACAGAAGAGAACATTCGGGGGTTTATTATTCATTGGTGTTTTATTAACCCGAATATTCTAACTGAAATTGTAAATCTTAAGAGAACGGTCAGTAACCGAGAAAACCTCTCAAAGGCCCAAACAACATAGGATGCATCTCTAACTTCTGCAGAAGAACATAAAACTATCGCCTAGGACAAATTTGGTAGTTCGGGTGTCCTAACTCTGAGAACTAGGGACCAACAAGCCATTGCATTATTTGTCTATATAAATTGTCATGCAGGTAATACAAAAATATGGTACTTACACTAAGTATCAAAGTGGCTATAAGCCAATGCGCATTTGAAAAAGATGTAATACTTATGAAATCAGGTATACACGTGGTAAGTGTATATGATGCAATGAAACATATAAATATTGAAATAAGTTCGAAGATCATGCAAAACATAATTTGAATATATATGAATTAAAATATTTTTCCTGTTATGGTACAGAGGTCATGCTTGATATGACTTTAGATTAGTGAAAATATAGAGTATTTTTGCATGCACATGCCAATGTATGATTGAAATGAATGAATGCATGACATGAATGTATGATTGAAATGAATACATAAATAAAATGAATGCATTGATGAAATAAATGCATGTGTGAAGCATGCCATGCATGTTAGAAATGTGTCATGCATAAAAATATGTTATGAATCTATGCATGAGAGCACATTATGGATGGGTCCTACCTAAGGGCATGGACTAGTGAATCATTCATAAGAGCATGAGAGCATGTTATGGATGGGTCCTACCTAAGGGCATGGACGAGTGAATCATTCATAAGAGCATGAGAGAGTTATTATGTGAGATAATGACACAAAAAATATGACATATGACCTTAATTAAATATAACCTTAGGGTCACGAGTCTTTATGAGGCGTTGATGAAACCGAGCTTTTTGAGATGGTTGAATCTATTATGATCTCTTATCTTCCTTGGATAGGAAAATGTAGTAAAAGTCTTGTGGGACATTGAGAGTTCATAAAGGGTTTGAGGTGCCTCTTGTCCTCATCTCACGGAGGTTAGGAGATAGATCTATCAGTGATTCCTAGGTGGTAGAACCACAACTCTACAAAGTTAGGGATGCATGCCCGATGTTAGTCCGACAATGTATTAGGTAAGACCGATACGAGGATCATGAGTCCATCTTCCAATCGCTGCACTGCAAGGTTGATCACTCATGATAGACCTAGTTAAGCTTTTGAAAAAATAATAAAACACATAGAACAATAAACACTCTGTTGGGGGTTTCTAGGCGGTTATACCCTTTATTGTACCAGATGGGCTTAAGATAATCAAGAGAAATATTTCATTAGATTCTTATAATCACTTTTATCATGTGCATAAATATAGTGATATTGACATATAGAATTGTTAATATTTACAAATATCATTGCATATGAGTATACATGTAAATGAAAAATACATGCATCGTGTCATGTAACTGACCAGATGATTCAAGTCAAAGACTTAACTGAAATGTATATGAGATGCATGTGTGTGTGATACACACGAAAAAGGTCATGGGAATGAACCTATTCCTATATTATAAAAATGCAAAAAAGCATAATATGGTCATGAGAATTGACCTGTTGATTACTTAAATGCATATTATGGTCATGAGATTGACTTATTTATATTTTTTTGAAAGAATGAATGTGATTGCTTTAAATTGCTACAGACTTGTGTGTCTTAGTTGCTTGAAAAGCTTGCAAGTATAATGTACGTTGGAATGGTCAAATAAGATTTTTGACATGTTTGTTATATGCAATTTGTGATGCATATATTATGATTATGAGAGACTTGTATGTCCTGATTTGTTTGAAAAGCATGTGCATGTGTTTCACGCTGGACATGGTTAATGGGACTTAACCTATTTGATTTATGCAATTATATGTGATTTGTTTAATTGCTTATTCATTTATACAAATGATTGCAATGAGAATGAATGAATGAATGTTTTTATTGTGGATTCCCTTGATCCTTATTTTATAAATGATGGGAATCACACTATGGTTGTATCAATACAAACTTGATTTACATTCTTTAAGTTTGGTTTTGAGTTTCCTACAAGCATGTTGTATTAACACCAAAACAAATTAAAGATATCATCTTAGAGGACTGAGACAAATGACAAGACACTATGCTTTTGAGAGACACTCTTACATATTACGATCCATTAAGGATCTAGACTTTGGTTTGTTTTAAAGACTTATAAAGATATTAAACATATCTGTTATTTGGAATGAAATAAAACCTTTTGCTTATATCATGATTTGTTTTTAATTCCAAAGGTAAAGCTATTAAGCTTACCCCTTCAAATGTTTTAAATCTCAATCTTATTATGTAACTCTTTGAATGTCTTAAGCTTTAAATATATTTCATCTTTCAGATTTATTATATGATTTTTGATAGTGTAATAAACACAATCGAGTTGTGTCTGCGAATGATTTTGTATTGTACTTGATATAGAGAGGCTAATCTACGATCGTGCTTGAACTCAGGCAGACTGTCTAGTATTTAGAATGGTTGGAACGTGACCCTAGATGAGTTCATTGATGCATTACCCTTTGGAAGTCATGTTTAGTTTTACATGAAAGAAAATTTTTAATTTTTGTCAAAATTTCACATTTTGGGAAAAGTTTTAAAAGATCGGATTTTTTGGAGACGTTACAATCATTGCTTGGGTATAGAGGTTTGGTTTCCTTTTTGTGGTCGCATTTTCCTTTATTTGTATACATCATGAAGTAACTAAGATATACATAGAAGTCGTAAGACATTGGAGTTGTTCATTAAAAAACTCTAAATAAATACCTAAAAGTAATTCATTCATCAACTCTTAACAAATACACATTTTGCAACAAGAGGTATTCAAACATATTGTTATTTATGCATGTGAATGTTGTGGCTAACCTCACTATATACATTGCACTTGTATGACACATCCTTGTGTTATGTATTTGTCTCTCCACCTTAGGTTATCTTGGTTTATGAGCCACTTTCGATGGATAGACAAAAATAAGAGTCGATAGAGTATTGTGTGAGACATTATCTATCAAAAGAAATAAAAATGTATTATATGCAGCTCGATAGATTCAACTTTGAAGAACTTGTCGTAGTAATCCTCTTGTAGCTTGCCCTTATACAAAATGCATATGATCACATATTCACAAACACTACAAGAAAAATGCTAATTAGCGACGGAAATTTGCGACGGATTTTTTCCGTCGCGAATTAGCGACAGATTAGCTAGAGAAACAATCTGTTGCTAATTCGCGACGGATTAGCGAGGAAACAACTTTTATCGCTAATCCGTCGCTACTTAGCGACGGATTAGCGACTGCATTTTTTTGTCGCTAATTCTTATTACAAGAACACCATTTCAACGATGGATTTAGAGAGGGAACTCTGTCGTCGCGAATCCATCGCTAATTAGTGACGGCATAGCGACAGAGTATATTCCATCGCTGTTTTGGTTTTTTGAATTACGATGGCTTAGCGACGAAATTAATCCGTCGCTAAATGTCGCATTACCCCTAATCCCAGCCCTCTTTTTCCTTTCTCCTTTCGCTGCTCCCGCCCGCCGCCCTCTCCCTCCTGCCGCCCTCTTCCTTCGGCCGCCCTATACATCCCATCGACCTCTCTGCCGGCCCCCACCGTTCGCCGGAAGTCGATCTCCGTCAACCTTCCGCTGCCGCCGCCGCTGCCCGGAGCAACCGTATGTGTTTCACCGTGAAATGGATTGGGGGTCGACCCCCTGCGTTTTCCGGCAGGGGGTCGACTCCGCCAGGCGGTCGACCCCCTGCCGTGTCCGGCCGGGGGTCAACCCTGGTAGGGGGTCGACCCCCTGCCGTGTTCGGTCGGGGGGGGGGGGGGGGTCGACAGGGGGTCTACCCCCTGCAGTGTCCGGCAGGGGGTCGACCCCCTGGTTTCTTGCTCTTCTTTTTCTTTTTTCAGAAATTAGGGTTTTTATTTTATTTTCATTGTTTAGTTTTCTTTGATTTTCATTGATTAGGATTTTTTATTTTGATTTTCATTTATTAGGCAACTGAATCAAATTTCTTAAATTAAGGCTATTTGTAGTTAATTTAATTAGGGTTTTTTATTTGATTTTGTTTTATTAGGGCTTTGAATCAAAATTTAAAAATTAGGGCATTTTATAGTTAATTTGATTAGGGTTTTCTTGGATTTGATTAGAGCTTTTATTTTCTATGATTAGGGATTTGAATCATAATTTTTTTAATTAAGGATTTTTAGTTAATTTGGTTAGGACTTTAAATCAAAATTTTTTATTTTATTTGAATAAATTACAAAAGCCTGTGCACTCTGTTTGCAAAAACTAGCTCAACTTTTAGATTATTACATTGTAGTGCCTGCTTATCCATGATAAAATTCAATAGCCACTTGGTGTATAGAATTACTCCTTTTCCTTCATTGTTAATATCCACTCTTACGTTCTTTTGTTATTGGAATAAGAGATAAATATTTTAACCTTTTTTTTTCTAACCATATATGGCCAACCAATTAGTTTATTACCAGGCGTGTCCTTTTTATAAATCATTTGTTTAGAGTGAGTTTTTTTCATGGTGACTTCATTTTAAAACATCATTTTTTTTGTGCAGATTTCTCAACAGAACTCGCTTGTGCCCCGCCACCCATGGTAAGTAAGTGACAAAAACAATGCAAATCGGGTAAATACCCGTGGTGAGTAAGTGATGCAAGCGCATCACATGTTATTTAATTTATTGAATGTAACACTTTATTGTTCACACACTCACTTAGTTGTTGATATCTAGGACTGCTTTGTTGGAGTTCGGAGATCATGCTGAGCATGATTTTAATGTATGAATATGGAAGTGTTCTTATTTTTGGAGTACGGAGTCCATGCTATGCATGGTAGTAGTTAGTGGGATATTGAAGTGTGTTTGCTGCAGGTACATGTTTGACATTTGTTTGATATGAATTATTTCGATGTATTGCAATGTTTGATGTGATTGTATCCATGCTTACATGTAGTTACTTTCAATTTGATTATGTCTTCCATGTGAAATTGTATACTGAAAGCATGCTTCAAATGAATGTATCGTGTCATAAATAGTTTGCACATGAAAATA
Organism: Nuphar pumila; assembly: GCF_984573655.1. Classification (NCBI taxonomy): domain Eukaryota; kingdom Viridiplantae; phylum Streptophyta; class Magnoliopsida; order Nymphaeales; family Nymphaeaceae; genus Nuphar; species Nuphar pumila. Next base: position 22,907,886 of record NC_143252.1, on the reverse strand, counting down.
TTAAGTTATCAATGCATGCATCATAATTCTTGTGATTGTATGACATCATATATTGCATGATAAATTTGATATTTTCTTCATCATAGCATTCTAATGGTTCTCTTTTAACTGGTTAGGATACTATTCGTAACATCATACGACAGAATGACTGCAAACCGTGAATGGATGTACCGTAGGATAGTGGACAATGAGTTATCGCATGAATATATGGATGGTGTCGACAGTTTTATTGAATTTGCAACGGCAAGTGTCAGTACGGTAGATCCCACAGGTCGGATTAGGTGTCCCTGCAAGATTTGTAAGAATAATCGATTTGTAGAACCTCATGGCGTTAGACATCACCTATACAGAAAGAGTTTTGTGAGTGATTATCAAAACTGGACGTTTCATGGAGAAGAATTTAGAAACGATTTTGATGCACGGGTGAATGTGGTGCACGACAATCCATATATGAATTTGATATTTGATGCTGCAGGAACAGAACTGGGTTCTGCTATGAGTTCTAGTGATGTAAGAACTGCCGTAGATGAAGAATCACCAAACGATGCAGCTAGTAGATTTTATGATTTACTTAGAGATGCTGATGAGCCACTTTGGAACGGTTGTGAGAGTCACACTATCTTGTCTGCAGTTCTTCAACTAATGAATTTGAAGTCCGAGTATAATTTGAGTCAATCATGTTTTGACCGTTTGTGCATGATTGTGAAGAGTATGTTGCCTAAAGATGAGAAATTGCCACAAAATTTCTATCGTGCGAAAGTTATGGTCAACGCACTAGGTATGGGTTACAAAAAGATTGATGCTTGTCTAAATCACTACATGTTGTATTTCAAGGAGCAGGAAAATGACATATCATGCCCGTCATGTGGGCATCCTCGGTTCAAGCCAAAGACAAGAGGCAATGGTAGCACGAGATCAAAGGAAGTTTCATACAAGTCGCTCCGCTACTTTCCTATCACTCCTAGATTGCAGCGATTGTATATGTCTTCAAGGACAGCTAAACACATGAGATGGCATGCAAATAAAGTTCGACACGATGAAAACAAGATCACACATCCTGTTGACGCTGAAGCTTGGTAGCACTTTGATCGTACTCATCAGAACTTCGCAATGGAAGTGCGAAATGTTAGACTCGGTCTATGTACAGATGGATTTAGTCCATATAACGATGGACAATTATATGGGTTGAAGAGCCATGATTGTCATATCTTTATGCAACGATTGATACCCCTAGCATTCCATGATATGTTAGACAAACCTATATGGGGGGTATTGTCTGAGTTGAGCGGATTTTTCAGAACATTGTGCGCATCGGAGGTCATTTTATCAGATGTAAAGAATCTCGAGGACTCTGTCATCACAACTGTTTGTCTGTTAGAAAAGATATTTCCGCCAGCATTTTTCGATGTTATGGAACATTTGATCATACATCTGCCATATGAACTAAGGGTTGGTGGCCCTGTGCAATATCGATGGATGTACCCATTTGAAAGGTATATGTTTTTTTATATTTGTCTCTTTAATGACAGATATTTAAAATTTGAAATATATATTCTTGTCAGATGAATGTTCGACCTAAAAAAAAAGGTTCGTAATAAAGCAAGAGTAGAAGGCTCTATTTGTGAGGCGTACACTTTAGAAGAGATTTCAAATTTCTCATCTATGTACTTCGAACCTCATATTCCAGCACGTTACACATGCCCGCCCCGTAACGATGATGGAGAACAAGTAACTGTAGCTGACAAGCTGTCGATATTTCAACCACTTGGGCATGCATTTGGTAGTTGCCGATCAAGGCTATTGACAGATCGAGAGCAAGATGCAACACACATCTATATTCTTTTTAATTGCTCAGCGATCGACCCATACATCGAGTTAGTATATGTATATGCAACTCAATTATAAATCATTTTATGTTCTATATATGGATACATGGCTCGGCAATATAAGTATTTGTGGTTTGCAGTCGATTTGATCTGGAGTTGCAAAACGAAGTTTCACATCTCACTGATGCAGAAGTACAAAAAGAACATGAAACTAAGTTTGTGGAGTGGTTGAAACAATTGGTAAAGAAGCTAACATAAATTTTTTACTCATAAACAACACTAAGTTACTTAATTGATCGTGATCACAATCATTGTTTATGTTTGTGCGTAGGTTCGCAATGGTGATGTTAAAGATCAAGGAATATGTGATTTAGAAAATGGCCCGACCAAAGTTGTGCAATGCTACAACGGGTATATCGTAAATGGTTATCGATTCCATACAAAAGACTACGGTATAAACAAATCAACGATAAATAGTGGCGTGTGTGTCAAGGGTAGCAGCTACGGTAAAAATGAACATGATTACTACGGTGTTATAGAGGAAATAATGGAGTTGACTTACTTAGGCATAAATAACAGGGTTACGATATTCAAGTGTCATTGGTTTGATCCAACTGCAACAAGACTCGACAAAGCTTCAGGCATTGTGGAGGTGAATCATAAATCCAGGTTTGGAACATATGAACCATTCATATTAGCATCGCAAGCTCAACAAGTTTATTATACTTCATATCCGAGTATAAAAAAGTCAGATAGAAATGAATGGTGGGCAGTTTGCAAGGTGAAATCCAAACTATACCCCGAGTATGATCAGTTACAGGAAGATGAGTTAGCTGAAGACAGTGATTACTATCAATCAGATGATGTCTATGACTTCGCTTATGATCACGATGTTGCGCATGATATGCATGTCATATCTCCATTGGCCGATGAAACATTCATAGAGGAATGTGATCCAAATGATGTACCAAGTGGATGGGCAAACAATGAAGAAGAAGAAGAAGAAGAAGAAGAAGAAGAAGAAAATCAAACTAGTGACGAGGAAGAATTCTCAAGCTAGTGAGCAAAATCTTATACTACAAACCTCTATTTAAATGCATTGTAATACTTGATGTGAGTTGTATTGCAATACTTGGTGTGAATGATTAAAAATTTTATTTGAATGTATTGTAATACTTGATACGAATGATTCGAATGCATTGTAATACTTGATGTGAATGATTTCAATTATCTGAATGTATTATAATTTATGCAATTAACGAATGATTTGAATTAGTGCAATACTTGATGTCAATGATTTGAATTATTTGAATGCATTGCAATGCTTGATGTGAATGACTTGAATGCATTGTAATACTTGATGTGAATTATTTGAATGTATTATATGACATATGTTATTTGTTAGAATATGATTCGTGGAGGTTATAGTGGTCGCTCATTCAGTAGTAGCCAGGCTCAGCCTTCATCTTCACTGGCTCCTGTGATAGGTATATCATATAACTAATTAGATGCTTGATTAGTTCAAATGCACATTCTGAGAATTTCTAATGTATTTTTTTACAGATGATGTTGCACCTGTACACGACCCACCTACACCAGTTGATCACACAAGTCAACAACCAACACAGAAAACATGGTCTTCTCAGGCTGGCACAAGAAGACTCATTCGAATAGTGTATATCGATAATCGACCGTAAGTATTTTGTTTTCAATTATTGCATATCTTTTAAATATTTTATATTGATATTTACTGTGTAACAATTCATGTGCAGCATGAGGTTTGAGCCACAAGAAGTAGTACGGGAGATTAGGAATTTACTTCTTCAACATCTACCAGGACCAGTTGCTCAATGGAAAGAGTACCCAAAGGAGGTGTTAGACAGATTGTGGTCCTCATTCATGGTATACAGTTGTTCCTCATAGTTAATGTGTTTCATATTTAATTTATTTAAGCAATGTCTACTAACTTTCTGAAAATATTTGTAGGCTTCGAATCGCTTCGCAACTACGGTGGAAGAAAATGATGCAAGGAAGGTGTGGCAGAAGGTGGCTGCCAATCGATTTGCAGACATGCTGCACACTATGAAGACTGCAGCAAAAAAAGCATCTGGCGTAGTAGATGATCCATTACTGTGGAAGGGCCATGGTCCTATTACTATCAGGAGAGATTACTGGGACGAAATGTGCGATAAGTGGGCGGGAGATGCATTTAAAAATCGCTCTGCGAAGGCTTCACAAAATCGATCGAAGATGCCCGAAGCCCATCTACACACAGGTGGATCTAAGACATTTGGGAGCCACCTAAAGAAAATGGTAACTCATCAATATATAATATTAATTTTATAAGTATTGTTGCAAACTTGTGTACTAAATCTTTTGTCATTTAACTTCGCAGGAAGCAGAAAAAGGAGACAGTGTACCATATAAGGATGTGTTTGTAGAAACACATAAATGGAAGACCATGGGAGTCTTCGTATCAGAGAAGGCGAGAACGACAACGGTATGTATTAATTCTATTAATAATCATTGCAATATATATGCAAGTTATCATAATGTTATCATTAATTATTAATGAATACTTTAAACATTATTTTGTAGGAGGCATATGAGCAACAGATGGTAGAGCGATATGGCGATGACGCTACTCAGCATCCATCATTTGATCCTACAGCATGGGTGACTGCAGCAGGTGAACCCAAAAAAGGTCGCGTGTTCGGGTTTGGGAGTAATATGAACACTTCACCAGTTATTGGTTCTTCCAGTTACGGCTCACCGACTTCTTGCACCGACATAAGCTCCAAGCAGCCGAATATTCTTTCCAGTGATGATGTACGCCAGATCATTAATGAATCACTGAATAACTACTTTCAATACACCGTCGCCCCCTTTCTCCGAAATGAGATCAAGGCCGCTGTTCATGATAGGGGATCTTCGATTCCAGGTCCCTCTCAGCTATAATCACATATTCAGTTTTTTGACTGCCTTAGAGCACATATGAGCATGCTATAATAACATATAGAGTTTTTTTATTGCATTAGAGCACATATGAGCATGCTATAATCACATATAAAGTTTTTTTGTCTGCCTTAGAGCACATATGAGCATGCTATAATCACATATAAAGTTGCTTTGCCTGCCTTAGAGCACATATGAGCATGCTATATTCACATATTCAATTTTTTGACTGCCTTAGCACACATACGAGCATGATCGAATCACATATATAGTTTTTTGCCTGCCTTAAAGCACATCTGAGCATGGTAGAATCACATATAGAGTTTTTTTAGATGCCTTAGAACACATATGAACATGCTATAATCACATATTCAATTTTTTGACTGCCTTAGCACACATATGAGCATGATAGAATCATATATATATATATATATATATATATATATATATATATATATATATATATATATATATATATATATATAACTTTTTGTCTGCCTTAGAGCACATATGAGCATGATAGAATCACATATAAAGTTTTTTTGACTGCATTAGAACACATATGAGCATGCTATAATCACATATTCAGTTTTTTGACTGCCTAAGAACCCATATGAGCATATTATAATCACATATTCAGTTTTTTGACTGCCTTAGCACACATATGAGCATGTAATAACATATAGAGTTTTTTTACTGCCTTAGAACACATATGAACATGTTATATATCATTTATGATAGAATCACATATAATTTTTTTGGTTTTGCCTGCCTTAGAGCACATATGAGCATGCTATATTCACATATTCAATTTTTTTACTGCCTTAGCACACATACGAGCATGATCGAATCACATATATAGTTTTTTGCCTGCCTTAAAGCACATCTGAGCATGGTAGAATCACATATAGAGTTTTTTTAGATGCCTTAGAACACATATGAACATGCTATAATCACATATTCAATTTTTTGACTGCCTTAGCACACATATGAGCATGATAGAATCACATATAGAGTTTTTTTATTGCCTTAGATCACACATGAGCACATGATAGAATCACATATAGTGTGTAATTTATTTTATTATATTTTGTTTATCAATACTGACTGTTCTTTTCTTGTGTAGGCTGCTAGCGATAATCAGGGTAGTAGAGCTGAAGGGACAGATAAAGACAATGAACAAGAAGACGCACAAAATCTTGGCGATGATTAGAAGACTGTGTTGAAGAAGTTCTATTTTTTTATTTTTCCTAATTGTAATTGTTGAATTGTAAATAATTAAACTTCTTAATTTTAAGGTGGAACGATTAATTGTTGTAGATTCTTGTTATATGATTTTTTTGTGTGGTTTGTTTTTTATTTACAGGAAATATAAATTGTACAGGAAATAGAAATTGTACAGTTATCGGTAATTAATTTTCAAATAATTTTTTTTAATTTTTTTTCGTGTTTGCGACGGATTAGCGACGGAACCATCCATCGCTATTCATATTAATCTAGCGACGGCATAGCGACGGAAGTAAATCCGTCGCCAAGCCGTGGTCGCCGTTTAGTACCGGCGGATTGGCGACGGAATATAGTGCTCATTATTCCGTCGCAAGTAGCGACGGACCTGGCGACGGAATCCTTCTGTCGCCAGTTAGCGTCGAAATATTCGCGACGTAAGCATACTGTCGCCTCGTTGTCGCTAATCCGTTGCTAACCATGTTAGCGACGGATTAGCGACGGAATGTGGTCGTCGCTAATCTACTGCTTTGTTGTAGTGAAAGAATCCCACTAACTTGCACTATTCATAAGAGCATAACTACTTCTCAGGTTCAACATTGTAACAGTGAGATTAGTTACAGGCTCCATACCGACGTTGGTGGCAATGCACTACCTGCACATGTAGTTGTTGTGCCTTTATCTAAAGTTTCTCTACCCTTTCTTTTACCTCATGTACCACAACGCTTGATATTTTCTACCTCATATTTTTTTTTCTTAAAAAAGTTTCATTGACATGAGACTAAGCCTCACAATAAAAGGCACTAAGGGCTTGCCACATATAGACATAATCAACAAATTGAAGCTATATGTTATATTTGATGTTAAGCACATATATCTTCTTGTTGGAAAGTAATTGTTAGCCCAATGTTTCAGATTAATGTCGGTGAAAATATAATGGTATGCAACTTTATCTTGCTCCTGGACTTTTGAAAGAAAATAGTTATACTATTATCTCGTAATTGCTCGAGTTGCGCTCTACCAAAGTGCACTAAGTGGTGAACCAATTTTCTTAGCAAAGTTCTTTGTCAAGTGCTTCATTTAATATCCAATGTGACATCTAGGTCGTGTGGAGGACAATATACTTTAGCCCTACATGCCTATCTGAGATAACTGTCAATACTTCTCTTGCTAAACTCATCAAAGTGTATGAGTTATTCATTTAAATGCTTCAAAAACCATGCCCATGAATTCTTCGATAGCTTATTACCTTCTTGGAAAGGATACGATACTTTATGAGTCTCCAAGAATGAATGAGCCACTTCTCTTATTGGTTTTGCTTCGACCATTTGTTATGAATAGTTATTATTAAGCATCTAGTTTCTATTAATCAATAGAAAAATAAGAGGACTATCGCTTTTAAGTCTCACCTAAAAATACATGATAAAGTAAATGGTCATTGGCAATTTTGTTTCTGCTTTCATATCCTAAATGTGACACTTTTGAAGCCTTTTTATGAATCTTTCTAGATGCTATATAATCAAAATATGTGATACATTCATTTTATATTCAAATGAATCTGCATACAAACATAAAAAATAAATAAACAAATGTACAAACGTAACACTTTGGTCACTGATCAACATAATGTCTTTGCATAAATCATTATCTTCTGGCTCATTTTGTTGTTGCACATCTTGTTCGTTCTCATTAACTTATTTTCATGACCAATTGAAATTGAATATAAACATGTATATGTCCGTACCACTGATTATATACACATATAACTTGTTTAATTCATTATATATCTTACCACAATTGAACCCTTGCATGGGATGGGGATTTGGTTTCTTTTCTACTATCACATTTTCTTTTAAGTGTATACATTGCAAAATTCCTAAGATATACATGTAACACATAAAATATTAGAGCAATTTATTAAAAACTCTAAATAAATACAAATAAGCAATTCATTAAACAACTCTAAACAAATACATATTTTACAAAAATAGGTACACAAAAATATTGTTATTCGTATTTATACGTGTTGTGGCCAACCTCACCACATACACTGCACTTGTATGATACATTCTTGTGTTTAATTTTTTGTATCTTCACCTTAGATCACCTTCGTTTATGATCCACTTTTGGTAGTGTTGATGAAAATTTAGAAGTTTGGGAAAGATCAACTCACCCAAATTATGCAAAATCTTTTTTAAAATTATGGGGACGCCATATGCAAGTTTTAACCATCCTTTGCCCAACGAAAAGGCAAAGTCAAGATAGGTTTTTTATTTCCATAGCTCAAATTGGACTGTCATGGATTTCGATATGTAAATAAAATAAAAACGTGTATAAGCATCAATCAAAAGAATAAATAAAATTGAAATAAACAAATTGAGGATCTAGAAAATACCTTTTTTCGAACTCGGGGGTCAATTTAACTTTTAGGCTCATTTTGGTCTGTTAGTACTTCCACGTGGATTCGAGGGTTCTTCAATGGCATCAGAATAGAGTGCCGACAAAGCTTGAGTAAACTTGTTCTACAGGGCCAACACTTTGGTATCTAGTTTCCAGATGATTGGGTCTTAGGGGCCAACACATATTTATAGGACTAAGAATGAGATAGAGTCACGAGATTTCTTTGGATCTTAATCCAATCCCAATGGATCTAAGTTTATCCTCAGATGAAGATAAAACATATCCAAGAGAGTCTTCTTAGATGAATGTTCATCAAATTAAGAGGAAACCTCTCACTCTAAGAAATGTGCAGGGCAGTTGGGAAGATATAAGGATAAGCGAAATGGCTTATCCACACATTCAGTGCAATGCACAGTGAAGCAACCATTTCGTCCCATAGCGAACAACACTCAATTTTGTCATCCAAAATATTGAATGGTGGTTCATTCTGCCATCTCGTAATGGATGGTAGTCTGGTGATCCGTCCTCTAGATGGACAACAAAATCTATCTTGTCGTTCGAGGGGTACTTGATTCTCACTTAACACCTTCAAACATTTGTCTCAAAAGATGTTAATAATTGGGGATCATAAAAAATTTGGTGCCTACAAATGTTCTTCTTTGTTATTAATCGAATATGATTTTATTTATGATAAAGAAATAGATACGCCAAAATTTTTAAACACAACTGGATTGCCAAGACTGTGCTTAGTCTCGCTGAACGAGGTTGGGCTAGTGTTTTTAGAGAAAAACTAGGTTGTCGAGACAATGATTGGTCTTGCCGAACAAGATCGGGCCAACATTTAAATGGAGGGGTTGGACTACTGAGACCATTATAAGTCTCACTGAGCAAGGTCGGACCAGTTCGATGATAACTAGATTGAAAAGTCTGTTTGGTGGTCTTGTCGAGCAATGCTTATGTCAGAGCTAAGACAACTTGATAGCCAAAACCATTTGGTGGTCTTGCTGAACGAGGTCTGTGTCAATGTAAAAAATAAGAAAGAACTAGGATGTGGAGACCATTATGGGTCTCACTGGACGGGGTCAGGCGAGTTTAGAAACCACTTTATTTAAAGTAGAGAGAGAAACTATTATGCTTCAGACAAGTATAGCACAAGAAGAATCTGATTTCCTTTTATAGTTTTTAGTCATGTTTTGATTTTGATGTCGTTGTGAATAATTTTTTTTTTAAAGAATGTGGGGGCAAATATTAGGAGTCTTACACCTCTTGTGGTTCTATGGATAGGGTAAAGTTGCCCAGTAAGGCCTTAGGGTGGAGATATCATTTCTAAAATGATCAATTTAAACATGAGGTTTTCTTGTCCTAGTGATGAAAGTCAGTTATACTTTGATCAAGTGGCACTGAAAAATGGGCAGATCTTTGTGTACATTCAGACTTAGGGTTTACTTAATATGGTAGAAGGTTTTATCATGTCTAATACACTGTCATATTCATTTTTTAAATGGAGAAAAATCAATGGCACACAAATCATCAAAACAGTGTCAGCCTAGAAATAGGAAAAAACATCCAATTTGAGACAACTTTAATGCATGAAAATAGTAAATAGGATATGCTAAACATCATCCAACCACCTCGAAAAATGGCAAGATCGATGGCTGTTGAACAGATTGCTCTGTGCCCACCATCCAGGAAAAAGGCTAAAGTGCACATTTTTGATGTATAGGACCCAACATCAGATGACGAGTGTTAGCAGCAGCAAATTTGAAATGTGCTTTTTCCTCCAGCGGCACAGAGATTTATCGATGTGATACGTTCAAAAAAATTCAGAAAAAGGCATGAGGGCACGAAAATTTTAATTTTAAATCAATTAAAAATACTTTTAATATTTAAAAAATAATACTTTAATATTAACATATTAATTTAAAATATTAAAATAATTCTGTACTTCTGATATCGTGTCAGCGTATCTAAAAGTGTCAGAACTCGTGTCACCAAGAACACAACCAAAATGACATAACCAACGTTGTCAATCTCGGTATCAGCCTTGTATCGTTGGCCAATGATTCAGGTGAATAGGATACCGAAACTCAAGTGAATCGTTCTGAATCTTTCAAAAAATAATTAAAAAATATTATGTGTCAATCAGAACGTGACACATGTCAAAGCTATTAAAATAATATTAAAAAACATTTTAAGTATTTTTTATATTTATTAAAAATAGCCAATTCAAGGGTGAAACATATCGCCAACACGATACATATCGGTCAATATGCACCGATACTAACAACATTGGACATAACTTCTAGGATATTGGATCTTCGATACTCAACTGTAGAACCAAGTCCAGCATAATAATCAATTTGGCTTACGAGTCAAAATGTTAGTCTAGGTCCTGGTTGATTGCCTCGGATCCTAGATTCTAGGATATTAGATCCTGCAGATCTCATACGATGTCTACTGTTTGGCTCATATGATGTCAATTGTTTGGCACCTTCCACAACTTTGACATGAGAGAGAGAGAGAGAGAGAGAATGCCAGATTTTTGGAGATCTCGAAATGGAAAACTAACATCTTCTGCTTGGACATGAGCCTCACACACCATCTAAAATAGAAGGCAAAATACACCCTTGGATAAAGTTTCTGACTCCTTTGAACAGTTTGAGTTCCATCATCATCAGAGCTCGCTCCAAGCCTTTGATTCAGGGCATTCCACTCGCAACAGGCACAAACAAAGTCGATGAACAATTGAGTTGAACGGGTCTAGTCACACATCAGCAGAGTTTCTTAAGACAACTCGTCCAAATTGTCAAACCCCAACCAAGTCAACTAAGCTCGGAGAGTCTGAACCTAGAGGAATGGATCTTTCTATCCAAAGTCATGAGACAACCACATCTCTGGACTTGGACAACGACCAAAATGGCCAGATCAGAGTAGACCGATGGTTGAAATTCAAAGTCCTCCCATACCTTAGATTTGAGGGACAAGTAACTTCAGGATCTGTGGTGCAATAAAATGGTTGGACCATTTAGAACTTAGAACCATAGTGACAAATCTAGCGACATTTATGAAAAATCTTGCAAAAAAAAAAAAAGACCCGAAAGTTAAAATCGGTAATTTCTCACGATATTTTCAATTTCTCATGAGTTTTTTGTCAAAAACATAAATACCGTGTTTTAAACGTGATATTTATGTTTTCATCAACTATATATCATGAATAAAATATATGTTTTTTATTTTTGAATATTTTGTATTTATATTTCCTTGTAAAATTTATTTTTTTTAATTTAGTTTTTATTGCTGATATTTTGATGAAAACATTTGAGATAAAAAAAAAATCAATTTCTTGCTAGTTTTTAGCTGCCTATATTTTGTCATTTTTAACTTTTGTCACTGTACTTAGAACCGGAATGTCAACCACGTCACAAAAAAAAAATGAAAAAAAAGGAAAGGAAAAGGGTACCACCCAAAAAAGCACTTTCACATGATAAGGGCATTTACTAGGGATGGCAGTGGGGCGGGGCGGGGGACAAGGTTTCCACCCCCGCCCCGCCTCAAAATTTTATCCTCCACCCCCGCCCCGCCTCCGCGGCGGGGATGGATTTTATCCTCCACCCCCGCCTCCATCCCCGTTTCATACCCTTCATCCCCGGTCCAAACGGGGATGAGGCGGGGCGGGGCAGGGATATTGCGGGGAAAAGTGGTCGGGGCGGGGATTAGGCGGGGATCGTGGCGGGTACGGGGCGGGGCGGGGAAAAGTGCACGCCCACCCCCGCCCCGCGTCCGCGGCGGGGATGGATTTTATCCTCCACCCCCGCCTCCATCCCCGTTTCATACCCTTCATCCCCGATCCAAACGGGGCGAGGCGGGGCGGGGGCCCGCTTTCCCCCGGTCCACTGCCATCCCTAGCATTTACTATGTAAACCCACAAAAAATCTTCAAAAATAACTGCTTTGATTAACCAAGTGTTGAATTAAAGCAACCAAGACTTGGAAGTTCTTTGGTGTTTGTATGCCACCAACTCTCTTGCCTTAATGTAGTTCGAAAACCACATCAAATGGGGGCACTCACATGCGGATCTCGAGGGGAATAGTGATCATGGATAGGAAAGAATCACTTCCACCATTTTAAGTTTACCTGGAGCGTATAAATCTTGCGAGATTTGTCACTATGCCACGGAGGTGGAATTCCATGTGGTAAGCGGGGTCCTGTGTCAAGCTGAAGCCCCAGGATCGAATCCCTGTGCCACATGGAGGAGGCTGTTGTTCTGGTAGGGGTTCGACTGACTCCAGCTTGCCTTTCAAAAAAAAAAAATCCGTCAATTGGAATTTAGAGCTGCTTTAACCGGACGGGAATTCAAAATAGAATAAGAGATTGTTGGAACCGAATCCAAATGTAAGCTCCATAATCTATCATAAGTGCGGGAGTGATTGGGTGGCCAGTTGCTGACACTAAAGTTGTTGATCAATTGATTGATTTGTGAGGTTGGTTGTTCAAATTTCATGGTCAACCTTTTTTTTTAATTAAAAATCTCAATACTATGTTGAGCTCTTGAGAATCATATCATGGTAAAAAATTGACTCCGAATCTGAATTTGATTATACGAAAATGAATCCAGCCCGAGTTCTTAATCAGATTCAATGTTTTATGCCAAAGCCGACTAATCGGGTTCAAGTCGATCGGATATCCCGTAAAACATGTAAACTTTAAGAATTATTAATAAATAAAGAATTCAACTTTATCATCGAGTTATAAATGTGTTTCTATCTTTTAAATTTTATTTATTGGTATTTTACATGCTCAATTACTTTTTTTGGCTAACAAGGGGTAAATTTGATATTTTTATAATTATTTCAAACAAAATATTATTAAAATATTTTAATTTATTATGAAAATTATTTATTTTGATGAGTCATAACTCATCAAGCTGTTTTCAAGGTATTTCGAACTTAACTAGATGCATTTTGATGGTTTTCAAAAAGATTTTTATAAAGGTATTTTGGTTATGAAATAATTTACAAGAAATGTTTTAATCAAATAAATTATTATTTTGGAAAGTATCAAAACTATAAATTAGTTAGAGTTAGTATAGTTAATTTATGTTAGTATTTTAAAGAAATAAATTTTAGAAAAGAATTTAGGGTTTTTAGAACGGACTTGAAGTTCATGCAAAGGCTTGGTGAAGTTACCCGAGGTGTCAGACCTACCACAGATAAAGGGAAAAGGCTCATCCAAATACTATCGATATCATTGGGTAGTGGGCCATGATATTGAAGAATGCGTTGTCCTCAGGCACATTATCCAAGACAACATCGAGAGCGGCGAGTTGCTTATTGAAGAGGAACAACAAAGTAAGGGAAACAATGACATGAGTATCTTCAAAGAGCCTTTCCCAAATCATAATATGGAAGAAGGGGTCAAAGCTTGCGAACCGAAAGGGAATTGGTTTTCAGAAAAAGCTATAGAGCAAAGACTGCCCGCCAACTCAGTAACATGTGTTCTTCGAGCGTTCATGAGCAATGTCAGTACTTATCAACCATCTGCTGCTTGTCAGGTCTATTACTAAGGAGGAATGGGAGTACAAGAAAGAGGAATTACATGAGAGGACAAAAAAACATCTAAAAAAATCAATCAGATAAACGTGATTCATCTGGGCTCATCGGGCAATAATCACACCAAGATTCCGCCCTCAGCATCCCAACATAAGAGGTCCATCAATGAAAAGGATTACCTCCCTATACAACTTGTTTTGTTGAAACCCGAGGGGCAAGCTAACATGCCGACTGCTTGATTACAGAAAGAAAAGATCATATCATCAAGCTTAGTCGCAAGTTCATCATTCATTTTGGGCCAAGTGTCAATCAGAGACATCTCCAAAAGGCTCAAGGTCTTCAGACCCAAAGAAAGGATTGATGATTCTCACCTCAAAAGTCATCCCATGTATTGGTATGTGTGAAAATATAGAAATAGATAAAGAATCGCCTTGTGCATGGGGTACCAAGCATTTGAGGGACTGAGAAAAAGTCAATAGAGCATAAGAGAGCCTCTTGCAACAATACTAAAGGTAGGGACCCAAGGTCTAGGTTACGAAGGACCTCAACAAAAAAAGGGCAAAAGGAAAAAACTTTATAGGTCCTTAAAAATCATTTCAGAGAGGGGTCAACCATCATAAGCTTAGTAGAGAGTCCGATTATTTCATAGAACACAGGGTTGCACTTCCTTTGAATCAACTCAGCCTAGGATCATGAAAGTAAAAAAAAAAAAAATGAGTCATTCCACTTCTCATTCTAAAAAAGACCGATGTGATAAAAAAAAGGCAACCATGGGTCAAAGCAAAGTCACATGAAAAGGAGGGTAAAGCCATCCAAAGTCCAAATCTCTTAGATATGAAGGGACCCTTAGCAACCAATCATACAAATCTCAAATCAGCTCGACCTCGTTTGACATGACACAAATGGTTTTAAAGGCTCGGTTTACCTCTGGACACTGGCTCGACCTCGTTCGGTAGGATCCACTGTCGTCTTCATATCCCAGTTGTCCTGGACACTCGTTCAGCGAGACTATAGACAGTCTTCACATCCCAGTTGTCTTTGAACTGGTCTGACCTCGTTCAGTAAGACCCAAAATAGTCTTGACAATCTAATTAACCTTGAGTCCAATAGTCATAAAAAGAGGGTAAAGCTTTATTATGATGCTGGGCATATCATTGAAAGATCATTAAAGGACAAAGATTTTCTCTCAAAACAAATTCAACTCTCTTCAAAATAGTCTTTCCTGCTCCCTGCACCCGAGAGTCTACCACATAAGATATCAAATTCTTAGAATAAGATAGGACAGTGATACTGTGAGGTTAAGGTACTTTAATCCAATAATTCTATCCCATGAACATATAATGATTAATTATAGAGGCATGAGATTATTAACAATGCATAAGTGTCAAGCTTGTGGAACCCACCTAGGCCATCGACTCTCCAAGAAAAGGGTTGGGTGATGAATACCCTCAAGGCTAATCTACTCCATAGGTTGGCCCTCTGATGAGTCTTTTTCTTTTATTTTGATAGAAAAACATTGAAAAAATATGAAAAAAAGAAAAGAAAAAGCAAAACACAAAAAAAAAGCAATGCATTTAGGCTAACACGTACCCCGAGTCCATTGCGAGGTGGAAGGCTTCGGTCATGAGTCTGCCTTAGGGGTAGAGGTTAGAATAGAAAGACGCGTGCTAGGAGAAAGTCAATACTTACCTTTAGACCTATGGTAAGGTAACAAGCTCTGGTCATATGGTCTTAGAGGTAGAGGTTGGATAGCTAGGGGCATTCCTCTTGTACCAAGAAGGCATGAGACCCATGGTTGTCAGGCCTCAGGTCAAGGGATGATAAAAGTGAGGAATAAGACCCTTTCGAGTTAAAAATAAAGACTCCAGGGAACTTACCTAAAAGTGTACTTGAATGTGTTCTCATCAAGCCCTAGTCCTTCAGAGTTAAAGCCTTAGTGGAGACCATTAAACCCAACATGATTGCCTCGATACCTAATCTCATATCCCTATAATTAGTTAGTTAAAAAATCAAAGCAAAATTAGAGAAAAAAATACCAGTGAAACTGAGAATCAACTTGTTAGGAAGGTTCCAAGTTTTGAAAACAAAAGAGAGCAAAAAGCTTTGACCCTAAACAATCAACCATTCATAGCTGTCTTAGGCAATCCACTTTACTATAAATGCATAAGACTTACTGCATATCATAATAGATTATTGCACGCATCAAAGAGTCTAGCCTACGGTTAGATTTACCATTTGGTAGCTAGATCTATACAAACACTTTACCATCATCAGATATCATAGTACTAAACAGTAGAATATGAGAACTAGAAATATGAACATTTCCAACACTTTTTTTATGCAAATCCAACCATGTAGGTGTGCTTGGCATGGAGAATTTGCTAGGAATCAATCATTTCATAGTGTATTTTTGATGAAAAAATGTGATTTTTGAATGCTTAAATATTTATGAAGATTATGAGCCATTGATTTTAAAGTCTCAAAAAATCTTGTTTATGCATCAAAATGGAATGATTTAAGAGTGGGTTCATATAAAACCATGCATATAGATCACATCTGGTTAGATTCAAGAGAAAAGAACAAAAAATTATGAAAATCGTAATTTACACATTAGTTCTCATACTCCAGTGATTATATATACAGGAAAACTGGAATATGTAAACTAGTATGAACTGAGATTTTCAGAGTTTTTTGCAAATCTAAGTCTACAAATGCTTTGGGTGTGGTCCCTTTGCTTGGAATCAATTATTGGATCATCATAATCGGATCAAGAAATATGATTGTGTATGGTTGAATATTTATGAAAATTTCGAGCCATTGGTTTTCAAGCTTTAAAAGATTCTTTATATACATCATAATCAGATGATCTAAGAGTCTGTTTCTATAAAACCAAGCATCTATATCGCATACATACTGTAAAATTTTAAAAAAATAAAAAAAATCTATGAAATTCTCAGCATTTTGCATATTTCAGTTACTCACACACACACACACACACACACACACATATATATATATATATGTGTGTGTGTGTGTGTGTGTGTGTGTGTGTGTGTGTGTGTGTGTGAAATCTCTAATAATGTAATAAGCTCCCAAAAAATAGAAAATGAGAAAAACATCCAATGAACTCTCAAGTCCGAAGGGCCAAACCAAGGTTGAAGATGTGCTACTTTTGCAAGAGTCCGACACCATCTGATCATGTGATCCATTGACATCACTGTATAGAAATAGGAAGACCCAATATCATCTTTCTATAACTCAAAGAGGTTGAAGACTGTGTTCATTGCAAATGTCGGTTTGCTTATGCCTAGATACCAAATCAGGGTTGAACAAGATGCCCACTTCTGCAAAGCCTTTCTAACCATGCAATCCATTGACATCAACATGGAGGAACAAGGAGACCCATATCATCATCTTTCTATGACTCGAAGAGGTCACAAACTTGATTCAGTTACAAATGCTTGCATATGCCTAGGCAGTGGTGTAGCTAGGATTCATGTGAGGGGGGGGGGGGGGGGGGGGGCAAACAGTGGTGTAGGAAAAAGAAACTGGTTTGATAGTCGGGGGTTTGGGGGCAGCGGCCCCGAAAATATTTTTTTTTGAGATAAAAAAATGGCTACAATTATTAATAAAAATCTATTTCATATGGACAAATCAAACTATTTGCTGCAGTCGGAGCTGGGCTAAAAAAATGGATAAAAATCTATTTCATATGGAATTAGGGCTGGGCTAGGAATGCTTTTAC
Organism: Nuphar pumila; assembly: GCF_984573655.1. NCBI lineage: Eukaryota > Viridiplantae > Streptophyta > Magnoliopsida > Nymphaeales > Nymphaeaceae > Nuphar > Nuphar pumila. The sequence continues at coordinate 22,890,187 of NC_143252.1, read as the reverse complement.
AAAAAAAAAAAAATTATCTGTTTCGGGAGGCAGGACCAGTCCTGCCTCCCCCCGGCTTCGCCTATGTGCCTAGGTATGACAATGTCACGCATAACACTACATCAGTATAAATGCATATGCGAATATGCATATAAATAAATTCAAATATGCATGCGTTTGAATGCTGACTTGCCTATTTATTCCTCTATGCAGAAGCAGATACTTTGACAAATCTAAATACAAAGATATATGCCACATTCATCCTACACTACCTTCATATAAACATACTGACATACATGTGTGCTTCATATACAACAACTTGAACCTTAACTTATTATGTCGCTGACTAAGCCTATTTAGGCTTCAATTGAGGTTAGTTCCTGTATTGATTCAATCCAAGCACGAGACAATCAATATAAGACTTGTATATCTGAGTCTGCTTGGATCGAGTCTGTACATATATCTATGTTTCACAGTTCATTACTGGCTTAACCTATTAAAATTGTTTTTTTGAAAGAAAGTAATTCATTCAGCTTGTGAAAAGATGAATGCCATCCTTTTCTTTTCATTTTACATCATTTCTGCTAGAACCGTTGTTCCTATAAGGTGAGTGTAGGACTAAACTCGAAGAACCGGTCGATTGAGTAGGTCGATTAGCGCATGTTCATAGTGATTGCCCCAGATGGTGTGAAACAGATTGGTGCATTTCCCTGAGATTTGGCCCACCAATAACTACCAACTTACGCCCGGTGCCTGAACCTTGCTTGTTTACATCCGGGAACTACAACCAAAATACAAGTACTTACTTTTTGAAATTTTATGAGGACATTCAGGCTACAAGAATACTCTGGAGACTGCGCTTGGGGTCATAGGTGATGGAAGTGCTAACCTGAAGGTAGACACTCAGCACCTGAGAGATATCAACTTCAGCATTGGGTCCATTTTCTAATTCATTGGCGAGCTAGTCATTTTACCTGATGGCAATGTGTGTATTTTTCTCTACTCCAGAATTTTCAATTGCCATCCTTGCTGGTATATAAATAATGAGCAGCAGTGCTGGGCAAATATTCATGGCACACTTGAGGCTGGTTCTGCTTCTGTCAAAAAAAAAAAAAACTTGAGGCTGGTTCTGCTTCTGTCAAAACAAAACAAACCAAACCTTGAGGCTGGTTCTGCTTACAACAACAAACAACAACAACAACTACGCCTTCATCCCAAAACAATTGGGGTCGGCGATATGAACCAAAAAAGAAAATCATTCTGGGTCTTCCACATGAATCCTTCTCCAATCATTTCTATCCAATGCCATGTCCTCGACGAGGTTCAATGCATTCATATCCTTTCCTATCATCTCCATCCAAGTCTTCTTAGGTCTACCCCCACCTCTTTTAACTAATATATTTTTTCATTTCTCCATTCTTCTAACTGGAGCATCATTAGGCCTTCGCCGAATATGTCCAAACCACCGTAAACGATTCTCTCTCATCTTATTTTCAATGGATGCAACGCCTACCTTCTTACATATCTCCTCGTTTCGAATCTTATCTTTTATTGTATTTCCACACATCCATCTAAGCATACACATCTCAGCTACACTCATTTTTTGAATATGATGTCTCTTGGCAGCCCAACATTCCGTACCATATAGTAAAGCAGGCCTAATTGTTGTCCTATAAAACTTTCTCTTCAACCGCAATGACATTCTACGATCGCACAACACTCCAGTTGCACTTTTCCATTTCATCCACCCAACCTTTATCCTATGATTTACATCTCCATCAATTTCTCTATACTTTTGAATGATAGATCCCAAAATATTTGAAAGTCATCCACCAGTATTTCTTGCTCACCAAGCTTCACTACACTCCCATCACTACTTCGTTGTTTACTAAACCGACATTCCATATATTCTGTCTTACTCTTACTCAACTTAAAACCTCTTGTTTCCAATGTCTGTCTCCATAATTCTAACTTAGCATTAACCCAACTCTAGACTCATCAATCAAAACAATATCATCAGCAAACAACATACACCACAACATATTTTCTTGAATTGATCTCGTAATCTCATCCATTACTATAGCAAATAGGAAAGAGCTTAATGCAGATCCTTGATGTAATCCAACCGTTATAGGAAAATTGGTTGTCACCCCTCCACAAGTGCGAACATTGGTTACTACTCCTTCGTACTTATCTTTAATTATACTAATGTACTTGAGAGAAACAACTTTCTTCATCATTGTGCACCAGAGAACATCTCTAGGTACTCTATCATATGCCTTCTCCAAATCAAATCTTTGTTCCACTCTTTATATCTCTCAATAAGTTGTCTAAGAAGATGTATAGCTTCCATAGTTGATCTTTCAGGCATAAAATCAAATTGATTCTTCGATATCATGACAACCTTCTTCAACTTATACTCAATCACCCTCTTTCAAAGTTTCATAGTATGACTCATGAGTTTTATACCACGATAGTTTGTGCAATCTTGTATATCACCCTTATTCTTATATAGAGGCACCAAAGTACTCTTCCTCCACTCATTAGGCATTTAATTTGTCCACCAAATCTTGTTAAAAAGATTTGTCAACCATTCTAAACCTTTCTCACCCAAGCATTTCCAAGCCTCAATAGGTATACCATTTGGGCCAACTGCCCTTCTTGATTTCATTTTCTTCAAAGCCTCTGCAATTTCTTTCTTTTGAATCTTCCGCATAAAGTCATGATTGATCTCATGAAAAGGAATGGAGAAGTCTCTAAGATCCTGAGCATGACTTCCATTAAATAGCTTATCAAAATAATCTTTCCATCTCTCCTTAATCTCCCCATCTTTGACTAAAACCCTTTACGTTTCATTTTTGATACATCTAACCATACCCAGATCCCTCGATTTCCTATCTCTCATTTTTGCAAGCCTATAAATATCCTTTTCGCCCTCTTTGGTATCCAACTTGTCATAAACCTTCTTATATACTTTATCCCTCGCGTTTCGAACTACTTTTTTAACTCCCTTCTTTGCTATCATATACTTCTTCAAATTCTCATTATCACGACTTTTACTTAGATTTCTATAATACTCTCTTTTAACCTTAATAGCTAATTTGACATCCTCGTTCCACCATGATGTATCCTTACCTAGCGGTGCACTGCCTTTAGACTCACCCAATACCTCCTTAGCCTCCTTTCTCATGCTACCCGCTATCTTATTTCACATTGATTCTGAATCCTTCTCGAGACACCAATCGACTTCCTTAACTACCTGCTCTACAAACATTCCTTGTTTAGCTCCTTTCAGTGCCCACCACTTAATTCTAGGATATATCCTATGTCTATCCCTTTTGTGGCATTTTCTAATTTTAAGATCTAAAATTAAGACTCTATATTTTGTAGCTACACTTTCTCCCGATATAACCTTACAATCGATGCCACAACTCATATCTCTCTTTCTAAGTAGGAAAAAATCTATCTGACTCGTATTAACCTCACTTTTAAATGTTACTAGGTGAGACTCTCTCTTCCTAAACCAACTGTTTGCTAAGATCATATTATAGGACAAACAAAAATCTAAAATCCTTTCTCCACTTTTGTTTCTTTGTCCTGTACCATAGCTTTCATGGATACTCTCAAATCCATCCCTACTAATGCCTACATATCCATTAAGGTCACCGCCGATGAGAGGCTGGTTCTGCTTCTGTAAAAACAAAAGGCTGGTTCTGTTTATGTCAGCATGAAACTTGGTGCGGCTCGATGCATCCATGTCTCTGCAAGGATTTACTAGATGATTTGTGTTTCAAGCTATCCTACAGGCAAGAGTTGGACGAATGTGGATGGCATTGATCTCAACCTCTACCACCAATCTCTTCAGCGTAGGAAACAGTTTGTAGCTGATCATATGACTCCACCATAAACTTAATTCCACCGATTCACTAGAGCTGCCTGGTCTTTAGACTAGCTTGGAACTGATTCACATCATTCACATAAACAGATTATGATGATGCCAAGCTGGGATAATTGGTTGCCTTAGTTTAGAGATCAGGCCCAATCCCAGCCCAGACAAGCTAGTTTAGGGGTGTCATCGGGTTGAGTTTGGTTCGGACTCAGGTGAAACCAGACCTAGACCTGTTGAGAAATTGTATTGGGTCTGGCTTCGGATCCAATCAGACCCATCATAAGAGAAACCATGCCTGATATACGGATTAATGAACCAGAATGGGACCATACCCGGTAAAGTAATATTTTTTTATCCTTTTTACATTGAAATTTGGGTCAAATTTCACAATCCATACCTGGCTTCATATATTAACCAGACCCTTCGGTCCCACCTAGATTGTAATCCTTCTTATTTATCACTAAACCCTGACCCTATAGGGTTTGATATGGATCGGGTCCGAATCAAATCCGTAGGCTACCCGGCCCTTTTGTCCAGCCCTAACCCAAACCCACTTCATCTCGGGTTAGGGACCTGACTATCTACACGAGTAAATGGGTCATTTGATTCAAGCTCTATAAATTCAGATTTCTCTTTCTCCTCCTCTAGAGTTTATGTTTTCCTTATTTCTCTGTTACCTCTCCTTCGTCTCGTCTCCTTATTTCTCTGTTACCTCTAATTCAGATGATTTCGTGATGTGGGTTTCTCGGTGATGAGAAGAAGATGACGAATCTGATCTTCTAAGATGTCGTTTGAGGCATTTGTCTGAGAGGAACTACCTCACTTTCCCTTCTCCTCTTAGGATTCAAGATCTCCCCCTCTCTGTAACCCTAATATTCTATGCTCGGTCATTTTGTGATTTATATACGTTGATGTTATTCTTATCCTAAGATCTGCTAGTAATTTTTGCCTTGAATAGCATTGCCTTTGTTTGCATGCTCATATGTTTAGTTTTGTTTGTAGTTGGTGGTGATTTTTCACCATGGAACTGAGGAAGGCCGAGTCTGAATTCATATTCTTGTTATTTACTTAATAATGTTAGCTCAGTTTAGCCTTTTGGGCATTGTTTTGTGGTGGGATTATGTGTTTTTTTCTAAAGGAATGAAGGACAACTAAACTCTGTTTCCTTTCCATGGATTTCAATGCGTTGAAGTTGGTTTATATTCTTTTTCGGCTTGGTATACTTGAGTTACTCCAAAAATTACATTTTTTTTGTTTCGCTAGTAAATTTTGTAATTTTGGAAGGAGGCTGTAAATAAGGAAACAATTCATGGCCGCCATTTAATTGTTGTTGCAAGTTCCCGGGGATGTTTCTTTGACCATGCTAATACCGATTACTTGATGAACATTTTTCTCATGGTACTGGTGGAACTTGTTCCTTTTTCGTTTTCTTTGTGTTCTGTTTGTCTATTTTCTTGTTGGTTATCATTGTCTTGCTTTTTTTTTTATGCACCATTGTTTCTTTGGATGTGTTATGATATGCTGCTAAATTGCTTTCTTAGTTCGAAGTGTTTTTGGCTGTCATTTCTTGTTCCATAAAAGGAATAATGGTTTATTGCCTGTTCTACATTCAGCGAGCTGAACTTTGATACTTGGCAGATAATTGATGTTGCTGAGTAAGGTTGAACACGGTAATTTGTAAGCAGTTAGAACATGAAGATGTTAATGAGGTCGAAATGTGAATTATTTTCTGCATGCTTAAATAATTTCTTATTACTTCATTTTTTTGTAAGATTAGCTTTATTTACCTACTCATCAGCACTCATTTTCAATTCTCATAAATGTTGATTACTGCATTGCTGATGGGATAAAACTGATGCTTATATCTAATGGTTGGCTTACCAGCCCATTGCAATAAATTTTTTTGGCATTGGTGTCAAATGGACCAACCAACATGTGTTTTCATGATGATGATTTTTTCTTTCTTTTTTTCTACATAACATGTTAAATAAAACGTTTTTTTTTATAACTTTTGTGTATCATAGATTCTCAATTTCTCGTTTCTTGTGATTGGTATTTATATTAATTTCATTTAGTAGCATTTACAGCCAGCATAAAAACTTTGTCATATCCTATGAAAATGAACCAATATGAGAATTTCGTTGGGGCGTTCCCTACTGAGCGACGCGCTGTACTCTCTAGGCCCGGAGGCAGTGATAAATGTGCAAGGGTTGCTAGGTCGTCGCCTAGAAGCGATGCGTCACACCGGCGCCCGGGTGTGGTGTCAAATAGGCAAGGGTTCCCTCACTTTGTTGGACGGGTGAGGGTAAAGAAGTTAGTCCAAGACCATAAAATTAGGTTAGCCACTTGGAACATAGGGTCTTTAACTGGTAAGTTGGTAGAGTTAGTAGATGTTATGTGTAGGAGAAAGATTGATATTTTATGTCTTCAAGAGACCAAATGGGTAGGTGAGAAAGCTAAAGTGATAGAACCTTGGGGATATAAGATTTGGTATACAGGAATAAATAGGAATAGGAATGGAGTAGGGATTGTTATGAGTCGTCAGTTTATAGATAATGTAGTTGAGGTCCGTAGGAAGGGTGATAGAATTTTACTTATTAAATTAGTATTAGGTACGGATATTATTAATATTATTAGTGTTTATGCACCTCAAGTGAATGATTATTTCAAATATTTGGGATCCATCATTCAAAAGTATGGAGAAATTGATGGAGATGTAAATCATAGGATAAAGGTTGGGTGGATGAAATGGAAAAGTGCTACTGGAGTGCTGTGCGATCGTAGAATGCCATTGCGGTTGAAGGGAAAGTTTTATAGGACGACTATTAGACCCGCTTTACTATATGGTACGGAATGTTGGGCTGTCAAGAGACATCATATTCAAAAAATGAGTGTAGCTGAGATGCGGATGCTTAGATGGATGTGTGGAAATACAATAAAAGATAAGATTCGGAACGAAGAGATACGTAAGAAGGTAGGTGTTGCACCCATTGAAAATAAGATGCGAGAGAATCGTTTACGGTGGTTTGGACATATTCGGCGAAGGCCTAATGATGCTCCAGTTAGAAGGTTGGAGAAATGGGAAAATATATTAGTTAAAAGAGGTCGGGGTAGGCCTAGGAAGACTTGGATGGAGATGATAGGAAAGGATATGAATGCTTTGAACCTCACCGAGGACATGGCGTTGGATAGAAATGATTGGAGGAAAAGGATTCATGTGGAAGACCCAAAATGAATTTCTTTTTTGGTTCATATCGCTGACCCCAATTGTTTTGGGATGAAGGCGTAGTTGTTGTTGTTGTTGTTGTATACATATAGCCACCAATCAAGTTTATCACGAAAGGACAAAGCACATTGGGGGTGGATTGTCATTTTATTCGGGAGAAATTTGAAGACCAAATTTTTTAGGTTACCAATATGAAGACTCAGAGTCAATTGGCTGCTGTACTCGCTAAGGCAGTTCGTAAAGCCAAACATGTAGGGATGACCAACAAGTTGGGGATGATAGATATATTCTCCCCCAACTTGAAGGGAATATTAAACTATGTAGTCAAAAGTGCTAAGTGATGCTTAGTTGATAGACCCTTAAAAAGCCTAGTCAAGGACTAGGCAGGACTAGTCAAACTCGCAGGTACCCCAATTAAAATATAAAAAGTATAAAAATATACATAAAACATGTTTAATTCTTTTAGTAATAAGATGTTTTCGCCACACAAAGTACAAAATTACACATTCTTTGACAAAAATATATTGTTATACATATACTCAAGTATCCATAACATATTCAGTATAATCAACAAAATATGCTTTCAGCCTTTCACAAATGCACAATAACACATACATATATAAATAACATATTACATAATCCATAATACCAATCATGCTTAGAGGCTTTTAAAGAAAAAATCATCAGAAGCAAAGTAACACATACACATAAAAAAAACATAATTAAAATTGTGCATGCTTTTGACGTTTCACAGAAAAAATCCCAAAAGCAAAGTAAGACACACACACATATATACATTATATATATATATATAAAATTCACTAAGCATGTTTTCATCATTTCACAAAATAAATCACATAAAAACACACACACATATCTATAATTATATATATACTCTCTTTATAAAGAAGACTATTTATGGATTAAAATAGTCTCCCTGTGCATGGTTTGGCAGGTTTAGTAGGGTAATTATGAAGTTTGGCTATAAGAAAAGTACCTTCAATCATACTCTCTTTATAAAAAGAGGAGAGTGAGTGAGCATTCTCATTTATGTTGATGATATAACAGTGCCGAGGGACAATAAAGAGGAAATTTCTAAACTCAAAATTTAATTGAAACAAGTCTTTGACATTAAAGACCTGGAGATATTGAGGTACTTTCTTGGAATAGAGGTGTTGAGATCCTCCAAAAGGCTTGTTTTTTCTCAATGTGCTAGATCTATTGAAGGAGACCGATATGCTAGAATGCAAGTCATCGGAAACTCCTATGGAGGTGAACCATAAGCTATGCAAGAGTGAGGAAGAACTATATGAAGATAAGGTTCAATATCAAAAGCTAGTGGGAAAGTTTATTTATCTCACCATAACAAAGCCAGATCTTACTCTTGCAGTGAGGATAATGAGCAGGTACGTGCATGCACCAAGTCAGTCACATATGACGGGAGTAACTAGAGTATTGAGATACCTCAAGGTAAATCTTTCAAGAGGCATTCTTTGTGCATATCATAATCATTGTAGAGTGGAAATTTTCACAGATGCTGATTGGGCAGGTTGCGTTGATGACAAAAGATTTATCACTGAATATCGTGTTTTCGTGAGAGGAAACCTAGTATCTTGAAAAAGTAAGAAACAAGATGTATCTCATTCAAGTGCAGAGTTAGAATATCAAGCTATGGCCCTTGGAACTTGTGAGGGAATCCGGATTAGCTCGATTTTACAAGAAATCGATATGAATATTAAGCAGCCAATGAAAATGTATTTTGATAATAAATCTGCCATACATATAGCCACCAACTCCGCCTGTGTAGTTATACACTGCCGGTCCCAAGCCCGGATAAAGGAGGAGGGTTGCGGTAGGCCTGTGACAGCCAGCATAAAAACTTTGTCATATCCTATGAAAATGAACCAATATGAGAATTTCGTTGGGGCGTTCCCTACTGAGCGACGCGCTGTACTCTCTAGGCCCGGAGGCAGTGATAAATGTGCAAGGGTTGCTAGGTCGTCGCCCAGAAGCGACGCGTCACACCGGCGCCCGGGTGTGGTGTCAAATAGGCAAGGGTTCCCTCACTTTGTTGGACGGGTGGGGGTAAAGAAGTTAGTCCAAGACCATAAAATTAGGTTAGCCACTTGGAACATAGGGTCTTTAACTGGTAAGTTGGTAGAGTTAGTAGATGTTATGTGTAGGAGAAAGATTGATATTTTATGTCTTCAAGAGACCAAATGGGTAGGTGAGAAAGCTAAAGTGATAGAACCTTGGGGATATAAGATTTGGTATACAGGAATAAATAGGAATAGGAATGGAGTAGGGATTGTTATGAGTCGTCAGTTTATAGATAATGTAGTTGAGGTCCGTAGGAAGGGTGATAGAATTTTACTTATTAAATTAGTATTAGGTACGGATATTATTAATATTATTAGTGTTTATGCACCTCAAGTAGGTTTAGATGATTCCATTAAGCATCAATTTTGGGAAGATTTAGATGGAGTAGTACAAGAGACATCTTATGGAGAAAAGCTTTTCATCGGCGGTGACCTTAATGGACATGTAGGCATTAGTAGGGATGGATTTGAGAATATCCATGGAGGCTATGGTATAGGAGAAAGAAATGAAAGTGGAGAAAGGATTTTAGATTTTTGTTTGTCCTATGATATGATCTTAGCAAACACTTGGTTTAGGAAGAGGGAGTCTCACCTAGTAACATTTAAAAGTGGGGTTAATACGAGTCAGATGGATTTTTTCCTACTTAGAAAGAGAGATAGGGGTTGTTGCATCGATTGTAAGGTTATACCAGGAGAAAGTGTAGCTACACAACATAGAGTCTTAATTTTAGATCTTAGAATTAGACAATGCCGCAAAAGGGATAGACATAGGATAGATCCTAGAATTAAGTGGTGGGCACTGAAAGGAGCTAAACAAGGAATGTTTGTAGAGCAGGTAGTTAAGGAAGTTGATTGGTGTCTCGAGGAGGATTCAGAATCAATGTGGAATAAGATAGCGGGTGGTATGAGAAAAGTAGCTAAGGAGGTATTGGGTGAGTCTAAAGGCGGTGCACCACTAGGTAAGGATACATCATGGTGGAACGAGGATGTCAAATTAGCTATTAAGGTTAAAAGAGAGTGTTATAGAAATCTAAGTAAGAGTCGTGATAATGAGAATTTGGAGAAGTATATGATAGCAAAGAAGGAAGCTAAAAAAGTTGTTCGAAACGCGAGGGCTAAGGTATATAAGGAGGTTTATGACAAGTTGGATACCAAAGAAGGCGAGAAGGATATTTATAGGCTTGCAAAGATGAGAGATAGGAAATCGAAGGATTTGGGTATGGTTAGATGTATCAAAGATGAAACGCAAAGGGTTTTAGTCATAGATGAGGAGATTAAGGAGAGATGGAAAGATTATTTTGATAAGCTATTTAATGATAGTCATGCTCAAGATCTTGGAGACTTCTCCATTCCTTTTCATGAGATAAATCGTGACTTCATGCGCAAGATTCAAAAGAAAGAAATTGCAGAGGCTTTGAAGAAAATGAAATCAAGAAGGGCAGTTGGCCCAGATGGTATACCTATCGAGGCTTGGAAATGCTTGGGAGAGAAAGGTTTAGAATGGTTGACAAATCTTTTTAACTTGATTTGGCGAACAAATAAGATGCCTAATGAGTGGAGGAAGAGTACTTTGGTGCCTTTATATAAGAATAAGGGTGATATACAAGATTGCACAAACTATCGTGGTATAAAACTCATGAGTCATACTATGAAACTTTGGGAGAGGGTGATTGAGTCTAGGTTGAGGAAGGTTGTCATGATATCGGAGAATCAATTTGGTTTTATGCCTGGAAGATCAACTATGGAAGCTATACATCTTCTTAGACAACTTATTGAAAGATATAGAGAGAGGAACAAAGATTTGCATATGGTTTTTATTGATTTAGAGAAGGCATACGATAGAGTACCTAGGGACGTTCTTTGGTGGACAATGATGAAGAAAGGTGTTTCTCTCAAGTACATTAGTATAATTAAAGATATGTATGAAGGAGTAGTAACCAATGTCCGCACTTGTGGAGGGGTGACAACCAATTTCCCGATAACGGTTGGGTTACATCAAGGATCTGCTTTAAGCCCTTTCCTATTTGCGATAGTGATGGATGAGCTTACGAGATCAATTCAAGAAAATGTACCGTGGTGTATGTTGTTTGCTGATGATATTGTTTTGATTGATGAGTCTAGAGTTGGGGTTAATGCTAAGTTAGAATTATGAAGACAGACATTGGAAGCTAAAGGTTTTAAGTTGAGTAAGAGTAAGACTGAATATATGGAATGTCGGTTTAGTAAGCAACGAAGTAGTGATGGGAGTGTAGTGAAGCTTGGTGAGCAAGATATACCGGTGAATGATTATTTCAAATATTTGGGATCCATCATTCAAAAGTATGGAGAAATTGATGGAGATGTAAATCATAGGATAAAGGTTGGGTGGATGAAATGGAAAAGTGCTACTGGAGTGCTGTGCGATCGTAGAATGCCATTGCGGTTGAAGGGAAAGTTTTATAGGACGACTATTAGACCCGCTTTACTATATGGTACGGAATGTTGGGCTGCCAAGAGACATCATATTCAAAAAATGAGTGTAGCTGAGATGCGGATGCTTAGATGGATGTGTGGAAATACAATAAAAGATAAGATTCGGAATGAAGAGATACGTAAGAAGGTAGGTGTTGCACCCATTGAAAATAAGATGCGAGAGAATCGTTTACGGTGGTTTGGACATATTCGGCGAAGGCCTAATGATGCTCCAGTTAGAAGGTTGGAGAAATTGGAAAATATATTAGTTAAAAGAGGTCGGGGTAGGCCTAGGAAGACTTGGATGGAGATGATAGGAAAGGATATGAATGCTTTGAACCTCACCGAGGACATGGCGTTGGATAGAAATGATTGGAGGAAAAGGATTCATGTGGAAGACCCAAAATGAATTTCTTTTTTGGTTCATATCGCTGACCCCAATTGTTTTGGGATGAAGGCGTAGTTGTTGTTGTTGTTTGTTGTTGTAGCATTTACAATGCAGCTTCTTTCCTGCTGTTATTGTATGAATCAAATTCCTTGCTGTTAGTTGTGGTACTGATAATGGACAAGTGCTGAAAGGGGAGATGATTTATTTGATTATTTTTCTTTTTTAATGATGATATATTTGTTCCATATTACTTGTTTTTGCAAGCTAAAATTAGTGCTAAACAAAGGGGAAATTATGCTAATGATCTTATCCTACATGGTGTAGATCTTGGTTATTAGTTGATGCTTATATTTATTTTTTACGATTTTTTAACTCTTAGGGGATATTTAAATGCAAATATGGAAACACCAGGAACAAATGATGTTAACTGTCTTATCATACACACTGAATTGTGATGTGGACTTGAACTCCCCTTATTATCCGATGCCCTTGTAGTTTTCCATGGTAAAAAATTGTTGATATTGCATCAAAGTGTCATGATAATATATATCAGCTGATAAGAGTACAACTTCTTTACAATGTTCGAATCATTTTTCCCGGATGCTTCTACAGACGTTAGCTCGTTTTGAAAGTGTGAAACCATACTCTTCTTTCATGTTTCTGAAACTTTATGAGAAGTTTGCTTCTTACAACTACAAAAGTTGTGGTTTCCAATGTAAAATGAAACTTTCATGATGTTGGAAATGTAATTTTCGTGCTAGAGTGTTTGCACCAACTTCTTTTTCTGGTAAGTATGGTCTGTTACTGCATGGTGTAAGATATTCCGTTTATTTTTCACCTATGGTTATTTATTCTTGCACCGTTTATCTGCTTTTCTGCACACTAAAAAAGCATCAACTTTTTTGCTGTCTTTGAATTGCTGAATGGATAAAACTGGTGCTTAAATCTGGTGTCAGGCTTAACCTGTTGCCGATTAGCGGAAATGTATGTCAAAATGGTTTGATCAAAATCTTGTCACTCTTGTTATGCTTTTTTTATCAGTTGTCTAAAATCACAATAATGATAGAATGCAGACGGGCGGTCAGAATCTTATGCCATGTTGATTGTCTGCAATTACATAAATGATTTCTGAGAAGATTTAGAATATGTCAGGTGCTTAAAAAGGTAATCTTGATGTTTGACTGAATGGTGCATCTTCACTGTGACTCCATGCAACACCCCCTCCCCCTCCTCTTCAACCTTTCTCTTCAATTTTTTTAGAAGGAATGGGATCCTTTCCTCATTGAGAATCTCCCTCCTTGAAATAACATGAAAAGTAATTAAAGACCCGCGGACTGTAGATGCCTCTCTCTCTCTCTCTGATATCTTCCAAAGATCCACTTTAGCCGAATGCATCACTTACCCTTGTTCGATCATCTTTTGTGTATATTCTTCTGCTATGTTCTGGTTCTAGCGCCCACATTCTTGAACTGTTCCTTTAGCCATCATTATGTATCTTATTTATGACATTTTCATGGATGGAAATAGTTTGAGTGCAATTAGTTGCAATTGTGACTATTTTATGTTATGGTTGTTGTGCCAGTTCCTGACATTGCAGATTTGCAGTCGTGATAGAAGGGAGTTCATCCACATGTATTCTGCAGTACGCTAGCAGCAAAACGCCTCGATGGGTAAATCCGACAACTTTGTGGACCACACTTGGTGGTGATCGGAAAACGGCCATCCAAGAGTACTTGGCTTCATGAAACCCTCGAGGGTCGGTGATGGTGGTTATTAAAACACACTTTTAGAAACTTGTGGCGTTGATGCGGCCAAAAAGCGGTTTTTTTTTCTGAGGTCATGTTTGGAAGCCAGAAAAATTATTGTAGGAAAAGAAAATGTGCTCATGAGAAATTTTGATGATAACTTGTCCAAATAAAAACGTTTGGCTTGTTTGTGGTGCATGAGAAAAACTAAGTAGAAAAATGTGATAAACGAGAGAGAGAGATGGTTCTGTTAGCACCCTCCCTAGAGACGGACAAGTGCCTCAGTCCAGCTAGTCAAAAGTGGGTTAAGCTGGGGTAGCGTCTTGTAATAACAAGGCGAAATAAGCCTCGGGTGGGTCTTGGATAATTATATTGGGTGAGTTAAGGATTGTGGGTATGGATCGCTCATGATAGACCCAATTAATCCATTTAGTTTAGGAAAGATGTTTGTATAATCTCCATGTAATGAGTTTTCTTTTATCCAATGTTATGAGAATTAGCTTTCTTGGGTGTTAGAAGGCCGCATCTAAGCTAACCCCTTTTTCATCTCTCTTTTTTCTTTTTACTTGTTAGGACCTAGGGTTCTAACAGTTTTGACCATATCAGAGAAAGAGAGACACTTTAAAGTGGTGGTGGGTGGGTTGGGCAGCTCATGGAATGAGATGTGTCATGGGTGAATAGTTGTGTGAAAAAATGAAGGAAAAAATTCCTTCACCAAAGTGTGAAAGATTTTTTTGTATAAAAAATTATTCCTTTTAGAACGTCGAAGATTCTATTAAAAAAAAATTTATAATTTTTTTCCTAGTTTCGCTTTTCCTATTTTTCACTTCCAAACATGCTGTAAAGAAGATGGACAAGGATGGAATGATTTTAACTTCTCTCTTTTTCAATAAATCTAGCCATGTGAAGGTCGAAGCTAGGCGTACTCCCCGGTGGGCATGAGATCTCAAGGGTTTTACTAACCGGATGGGGAGGTTTTCCCCTTGGATTATCGATTTTTTTTAATGAGCATCAAGATGCTCCCGAAAACCAATTCAGGTTTTTTGTAAACTAGGTTTGATGAAAACCTAGTTTTTCAAAACCCAGGTTATGTTGCTTCCTTTCATCCAAACGGGGCCTTAGGCTCTGTTTATGACACGATAGTTGGGGGTAGGAAGTATGGAATCCATAAGTTTGTAAAGACTGCTGTTGGACGTTTTGGAATTTGTAATTCCCCATCTCCTCTCTGGCGTTCTCCAACTCTGTTTGGGAGCCTTGAATTGGAGGCGTATTACGGTTTCTCTAGTTGTTGCCAAGACACTACATAGGGAATGGAGTTGGGCAGTCACAGCGTTACGTTTTAACACAAGTAACAAGAGGATGATTTTAGCAACTTCTTCCTCAGCATCACATTTTGGCAAAACCATATTTTGGCAACACAATGAAATGATATTTCCATCTCAATTTTCAAATAGATCCTTAGGCTATGTTTGGGATTCTACAGTAAGTGGTAGGGAAACCTTGAAATTCCTCCGGGCAAGCTCACCTTAGGCTCTGTTTGGAAACTAGTAGCTGGGATGGGAAGTGACAGCTGCCAAATCCTGGATTTGGCAGCTACCACCTACTAGAGGTGTTTGCTGTCAATTCCATGCTTTAGATAAAATACAATGCCACTTCCCATCCCAGATGCTCTCATCCCAGCTACCAATTTCCAAACAGCCACCCGGTGGTGGTTTGACTTTTTGCCAAATGCATTAACTCTTATCCCAGTTCTTAGATTCTAAATAAACCCTTAATCAATTTAGTGACTGGGCTACTTATGAAAATAAGTGCATTTCTTGGACTTGAACTAGAGGCCTTCATCGATTGGTTTTCTCTATGCACTAGTAGCTTGGCCTCATAAAAAATGCATGTAATTGCATATTCGCATGAAATCTCACTGACCTGCCACTCTTTATTAAAGCATAACTACTTCTAAAGATCATCGCTGTAACCGTGAGATCGATCATGAGATTCATATTTACGTTGATGACAATCCACTAGCATACATAGTTGTTTTGCCTTTTTCTTCGGTGCCTTTACCTTTTCTTTTACTCTAGACACTCTAAATACTTTACAATTTTTGCTTGATATTTTTTTTCTCAAAAAGTTTCTTCAACATGAAACAATTCTTTTCAACAAAAAGGATTAAGGGCTTGTCATATATGATAAAAATTCACAAATTAAAGTTTTTTGCTATATTAGATGTTAAGTACTTATATCTTTTTGCTAAAAGTGATTGTTAGCCCAATGTTCTGCTTTACATTAGTGACAATAAAATTATAAGCACCTTGCTCTTAGATTTTTAAAGTAAATAATTGCATTGTTATTTTATGGCTGTGCTCCACCAAAGTGCACTGAGTGGTGAACCAATTTTTCTTAGAAAGTTATCAATTAAGTACTTCATGCAATATCCAATATTATATTTAAGCTATGTATGAGGAATATCATACTTTGACTCTGAGTGCCTATCTGAGAAAATTGTCAACTCTTCTCTCTCTTCATAGTCATCGAAGTGTGCAAATTCTTCCATTAAATCATTTGACTCCTTATCTACAACTGCAAATACTACCAGAAATATCTCATTACAAGGATCAACAATATGGGCCACCAATAATATACCCATGTATTTTTATTTTAAGAATGTGTCTTTTACCATAAGAACTAGAGGGTATCATTTGAAAAACCCATTAATGCATTGATGAAAGGATAAGATTAATCAATTTTTATTATCGATCGAAATATACCCTAGAGTTCCTAGGTTTGCCTTCATCAAATGTTCCAAATGGGTGGGAAACATATTGAAGGAATCTTTGAATGAACCATATAACTTTTTCTTTGTGAGTTATTGTTCATGTCATGCTTGTTTGTAAGTAATCTTCACACCTTTTTCTAGTCTGATATCATCTATGATTTCTCTTAGAGTCATCTATGGGTTATCGTGCAGTCATTTATGAATAACACCTAAAATTCACTTAGAATATACTTTCAACTCGAAGGTTGACCAATGATCTACCATATTTATACTTTGTTTCATACTTCTTCGCTTGAAAGAACATTGGTCAACACACCTTTGTGCAATGGATCTTTCAGGGGCAATCAACCATTATTTGTAGGTTCTATCTCGTGGATACGACAATGACTCTGTTACTGTAACTCTTTATGAATTTTGCTTTGTAGATATTCTTAATTATATGATCTTTAAGAAACTCACGATATTGTTAAAGATCATTAAACATTTGGCTAACAACAATGTCTCCATCTTTTGAGCTTATTGTTAGCCACTAAAAAACATCTCAATCATTAAATTTTCATTATTCAACTTGTCATACAATTGAGATGCCTCCATTTCAATCTTTTTTTATTATGCATTATTGTATGAAAATCCATTGATGAGAACATATTCAACCATGTCTCATTGATATAAAAACATAAAAGAATTCTAATGCCCCAAAAATGCTCATTTAACTTATATAGTATATCAAGAGCTCGACTTCTTAATTGTCATTTATGCATCATTTTTATCCGCCATTATTTGTCTCATGTTATTAGTGTTTTGGTCATATAATCATCGTCAACTGATTCTCCATTGCGAACATGATAACTACTAGTACTAATTGACTATTTAGATGCAAAAACTAAACAAAAATTCATTGTATATATCAGTTTATTTGCTTCTATGCATGCAACATTCCTGCATTTTCAACTTTCAAGATTAATAGTAAAAATAACACATCCAACAATACACCAACATCTCAAGTATAAATTATAAAGTTCAACAAATTGTACCTAGGTATGACATTTGCCTCGAAAGGTTGTATGCCATCCAAATTATCAATGAACATTTGATCATGTACAACATCAATTGTTTATGAAAGTTCTTCATTGCATGCGCATTGAACATCTATAATCCTAATTGGTTTGTAGAATTGCATGCCCTACACATGCATGTTACTAACATCAATATCACCCACTATTTGGGATAGTTGAATGTTCGCCAATGGATTGAGCTCAATAGATGGCGCCTGAGATGCACATTTTTCATAAGATTCTCATCATTTATATTATCAATTGCTTTTTGTTTACCTGCTTCTTGTTTAACTTTGCAAGTAATTAAGTAAACATTGCCACTAAATAACATCGATTCTACATTATCATTGTTCAAAACATCTATCTATATTTGTTGGCTATCTACGTTTGGAGATTAACTATACTGAAGGCTCAAAACATCTATCTATATTCAGTTTTATGAGACACCAAAGCATTAAATTATTTAAAACAACTATTTTTAGAGACTGCTATAGATCTCAAGTATGGTGATAAATGTTATGATAGTGTACTTTAATAATTTTAGAGGCCATCATTAATTGCCTATACCAACCACAAAACATATCATTCATCTAACAAAAATAACATGTGACAAAAAGCCATCCATATATCCTTCATTCATTCAATCAATAAAATTACCTACAACAACCACTCTGAAAACCAACTACACACAATAACCCTAACCCCTATTCAATGTTTTTGTAGAGTCAACCCAAACCTTCTCACACTAATTAAATGCTTGTGCACAATCAACCATAGCTCCATTATGCCAACACAAAACCATTGAATATTACATAAAGGACAAACAAAAAAAATAAATCATCCACATCACCAATAATATATATATATATATATATATGAAAAACTCTAAACAGAAAATCTGGTGCCAAATTTTAAATAAAACATAGGAAAATATACATAAATAAACTATAGTAACAACTAAACACAAATAGTATAAGGCTATGTTGAGAAAGTTGTTGAAATACTGTAAAATAGATTTCACAAGAATCATTGCAAAGAAAAAGTGAAAAAGGTTAGGGTTCTAACTAGAAACAAATGAAAAAAACAAATAATAGAACCACAACAAATTTATATATGAATCAACAAGCAAGTGAATATACGAACATCCACAATAGAAATTTGTAAGAATTGTATGCAGACGTTGTACATTTTTTGCAAAGGAAGTACCATATTTGCAATAATCGTATCATAGTGTGAACGTCGCTGACATTCGTATCATAGGATCAATCACTTAAGGAACTTCACATGAGAGGTTGCGAATGTCATATTATATATATGCAAATGTCACCACACATTCGTGGATCTCCTTGAGGATCAGTCACGTAAAGGAGCTTCACATGGGAGGTCGTGAATGTCGTACTATATATATATGAATGTTACCACACATTTGAGGATCTCCTTGAGGATCAGTTACTTAAAGATGCTTCACATGGTAATTCATGAATATTTTATTATGAATGTTGTACGGTATTTGTGAATCTCCTTCGAATAAAAACTATCTAAATTCCTAAATTTATTTATGTGAAATTCATGAGGTCCATACAATTATCGTGCAAATCTACTTTTAGTTGAGAGTTTGTGATATTCGGAGAGCATACTGATATATCGCATGAACCTTAAGAGGTTCGCTAGTGAAAAGGATAAAAAGGTCCTAAAAAAGTGGGGCATCTACAATTTTAGATATGGGGCAAATTTTGCAAATTATGGGGCATTTCAAAAAATGTATCATTTTTGTCATACAACATGGTCGTTTTTGTATAAAGTATTGGTACTTCGATTATTAAGAGTCTTAGTTGATGCCAACCTCTAATTACACTTTCTTAATTGACAAGGTTATCCATTATTAGGTAATATTTTTAATTAAAATAAGAATCTAAATGTTGTAAAAAATTTTAGGATATCAAAAACAAAATTTAACAAACACAATAATACAAACATGCCCCCAAAAAAGGATTATAAACAAACTTCATTGGCAAATCATGACTTTGACTCAAATATGCATCTTTATTAATATATTAACTAGGACTACATTGAAAGACACACTAGAGGTTTGGCCTCAAAATAATGTGCTCACGCTAGTGACCATTATGAGTACCAGAAAAGTTCTGTTCATCTAGTACATAGGCATACAATACCAATATAGGGCACACTGATTATCCAAGACCAAAGTTCACATAACCAATCTTACCTCAAAGGCTACTAACGATTGTGGTTATCAATCATTACCTCTCAATATGGTTACCTGCCCCTGCGCATATCAAATTGCCTAATTGGCAGAGAGATAATGTTGGGTCTACTACAAGCATGTATATTGCATGCTCTATGATTTCCTATCTAGTCCTTGAGTAATTTTTCTATAATTACACTGTGAGTAGGTTTATCTCCTCAAGGCCACATCTTCAAAAGACTACTATAAAAAAATAAAAGAAAGCATACTTCATCACCCCAACTCACTCAATTGTCTTAAACTTAAATAAATTTTGCCTTCCATATTTTTCTACGTGTGAGGATCCTTGAAGTAATAACCTCAATCGAGTTGTGTTTATGAATAATTCTGTACTGAATTTGATACTAGAAGGCTAATATACGCTCACGCTTGCACTCAAGTAGGTCGTCTAGTATTTAGAATAGTTGGAATGTAGCTATAAATGAACTCGTTGACATATTACTTTCAAGAATCATACAAAACTTTGTGAAGAATAAAAAAGTTAAAATTTTTTTTTTTAATTTTGGGTTTGGAAATTTTTTAAAAAGGTTGAATTTTTTAGGGACGTTATAATTTCTGATCGCCCACACCCTCTAAACGACTATTTGGAAGGCCAAAACCCATCCCCTACTGATCTCCTTGAGAGTGATTTAAGAAGAAACCTGTTGATGGTAGAACTGGCCCAATTCTCTTTGGACTTGCTGAGACAACAAAGAGAAATAAGAACTAGCCCAATACTCTTTGGACTTTAAGCCTGAGGCAAGAAAGAGAAATAACTTTACACCAAGTCCATTGAACCACCTCACGCTCAATGAAGAATCCAAATATTGATAGCCCTAAAAGCTAAGTATTGATGGTTAAACGAGAAGGTATATTCTATAGTAGAAGTGGGACCAACATGCCTCACCTTGACCCAACCCACATTTTTTGACCATTGATTAGTCTAGTAAAACATGGCTTCTCAAAGGCCAAGCTGAGCCTAAGGTTCCAAAACACGTCCTATGCCTACCCTAATTTAACATGCTGGGTCTTTCAGCCCATTGCCAACCATATCTTAGAGCAAAAAATTATTTTTTTTTGAAAAATGACCCTACTGTATGGCAAAAATAACACATCTTTTGAAATGCCTTCAAAATTGTCAAATCTGTCTGCTGTCCAAAATTGTAAATATTGTTATTTTTATGACCTTTTTAGCCCTCACACTTATCATTTTTGGTGCAAATTTTTTCCATATGTGAATTTTCTCCGTCGCCATCTAAAACTCCAATCTCACAAATACCTAAGTTACCACGCATTAAAAATTTACCAAATTTGCAAAAAAATAAGTGCGAGCAAACTTTCTTTTAAATTGGAACTAAAAAACATCACAAATACTCGAGTTAGTTCGCATAAAAAAATCCTGAATTCCCATAAAAAATCTATAATTTTTTTTTAACTCGAACTGACGAACATAAAAAATACTTGAGTTACCTCACACAAAAAATATAATCACATCGCATAAAAAAATTGTAATTTTTTTTAACTTGAACTGACAAACATCACAAATACTTGAGTTACCTCGTATAAAAATTTTAATAAACTTGCATAAAAAATCTGCAAAGTTTTTTTTAAAACTCTAACTGACAAACATCACAAATACTTGAGTTACCTTGCATAAAAAATATAATGTCACATAAAAAATAACAGTTTTATTCGCAAAGTAAATCACACATTTACACACTTTATGCAGACTTCATAGCTTTGCAATTTTTACCTTTTACTAGTTTATGCGAATAAAAAAATGGCAGTAAATCAAATTTATAAATGGATCGAATTAACAGTGAACAAAATTTACAATGAATCAAAAAATTCACATTGAATCAAATTGATTCCATTAATTAACAAATGAACCTGCTCATATAATCATTCATTCCATTAATTTGTCAATGAATAAAATTGATTTCATTCATTAACAAATGGATGTGCTCAAACAATCATTTATTTCAATATCCTAGTGAGGTGATGCTGTCTCCTTTGAAGTTGCATCAATAAGTTTAAGGGAAGTTAAGCTTGTGTTGTCCAATGACTCTTTTCATACAAAGTTTGATTTCCATAGTGCGTTAGTGATCATGCATAATATTTTCATTTTAATAATCATTATTTATGCATGATCCATGTTAAAATTACTATAAAAAACCATTTTTATCGTTAGTTTTGCGAAACCGCATTGAATTGAATTTTATCAAAAATTAAGGTTTTTCAAAGCTTTCCCTGCAGTTTTAGTGTTTTTATTAGATTTAGATTTTCTTAATTGTAGTTCAATTAGTTTAGGCTGGTATTAGCTAAATTTTATTTGTTTAATAAGTTTTGATTTTTAGAAAAACATGTTTTTCATAAGAGACCTTGTTTTGGAAATTAGCAAAAATCTTTAGACTCTTTTTGAAAAACCCGTTTTAACCTAATTAGATCATTATAAACTCATCTTTTCCAGCCATGGAGACTTTTTTTTCCAGCAGCCCTCTTGCTTCTCCTCCTTCTTGCCTCCTTCTCTCTCTCCCTTGCTTCTCCTCTCTCTTTTGCTGATTTTTTTTCTCTCCTTGTTCTCCTCTTCTTCTTTTTCTTCCTGTTTTTCTTTAAGAATCGAACCCTTTCGTCATCGGCAAATTCTTCTTCTTCGTCGGGGTAGCGTGAATGCAGTTGGATTGACCACCTTCTCTTCTCAACCTCTCCATCGGAGGCGATCTACGACAGGTCGTTTCTTTTTCCTTCTTTTTCTTCCCTTCTTCGTAGTTTAGTCCCATAACATGCATCATAATCAGATTTTTGTTACTTTCATGGCATATTGCATGATTCATATTGCATCTTAGATAGATTGTTCATTGTTTTTTTTGAATAATCAAAATCCAAAAAAAAAATCAGTCATGCGTTATTATTCAGTTTAAACGTTTATTTTATGCAGGTGTGTTTTTCGTTGAAATAACTCAGCGCCTTTTTTTTATTGCATTCAGCATTTTTTTTATTCAGTTTTGTTATTAGGTTCAGTTTTTATTATTAGGGGCAACATCTTTCCTTTTGACGCCTTTAACGTCTGTTGTGGTAGTTAGTCATATTTCTGCATAGGTAAATCAATTAATGTTAACATAGGTTAGTGTTAGTTATTTCAGTCGTCAACATTAAGTTGATTCGCGTTTATTTGATATAGGTCAGTTAATTGATTTTATAGTAGTTGGTTAGTTAATTGGTACAGTCAATGTAATTGACATAGGTTAGTTGATTAACGTTTTACATAGCATAGTTTAGCAAGCTTTGTTAATGTTTTTTTTCTTTGGTTTGGCGTTAAGATAGTTTATTTGTTTTCTTCATCCAAAATAATTGTTTTGTTCTGTTAGCATTTTCATATATTAGTTTAGTAGTATAATAAGTTTTCTTTTTTTGTAACTTGTTTCAGCTATTCATTAGTCGTGAGTGATTTCCCCAAACGTTGATTGTTTCCACCGTATATGCTCCTTGTTTACTTCTTTATGATGTTGCATGTCACAATTATTTTATTTCAGTAGATTATTTCATTCATTATTTTTTTAGAATTAGTTTACTAGTAGTTCATCCATAGCTGAATTCATTGGACATTCTATTGTGCGTCATTAGTTCATCATATTAGCCGTGTATCACATGAGTTGTTTTAATTTACATAGTTTAATTTAGTAGTTGCTACATTAGTTCATTTGAATGATTTCTTTAGTACATAGTGATTTCATTAGTTTATTTGAATTGTTTCATTAGACGCTAATTTCATTAGCTGTGATTCATGATTAATTAATTCATTTTAGTTTTTTCTATTAGCTATTTATATTAGTCGATTCTTTTCTTGAATTTTGAGTACTCGTTCTCTTAATTAAATTTTGGTTTGGTCATATACTTAGTTGACTAGTTTCTTGATTTCTTGAGTTCTTGTTAGTTAGGTTGCTTTACTATTCTGTCATTTAGTGTTGGTTGTTATTAGTTATTTCATAGTTAGTTTATGTTATTCATTTATGTTTTTATGATTTTTCATCATATTTCCTATTGATATTCTTGTAGATTTCTTGTTTTTGCTTCGTGTTTTGTTTTTGTGTTTTACAGGGAAGCGTTGGAACGTGCGATAGAACCCTTTTTGTGCCCTAAAAGTACCTTATGAGGTCCCCTCAAACCCTCAAAAGTGCCTTCAGGGAGCTCTTAGAAGTACCCTCAGGGAGCCCTCAGAAAAGCAAAAGTTCATGAAGACATACATTACTTCAAGAAGGGACAAGAAGACTCGAAGCACTGAAGCCTTTTCTTTTCTTTTTAGATTGGGGTTTTATTTTATTTTATTAATTGGGTTTGTAATAAAACCATTTATTTATTTTGTTTAATCCCTCTGCGTAGGGGCGTACTCTCTTAGTTAGTTAGTTATTTAATTAATTCTTTTTATTTTGGCAATAAAGAGTAGTTTAGCTTGTGTGTTTGAATATAAGTATTTTTCGTTTCCTGAGATCGACCCGGACTCCACCACTTCTGTGAGCCGGTTTTTATTATTTGGTGTCTGGCTATCACGCTTGTTTTTATTAAAAATATTATTTTAAAAATTGTTTTCATAAAACTCACACTAGTTAGCATCATATACTATTTCAAATTTCAAAGCGAGTTGCTTTGAACTTTGTAGATGATTTATAGTAAAAGAAAAAAGTTAACCAAAAAGCACCAACACAATTGAGGCAAAGGCCTGGTTTGAGAATAGCTGTAATGAAACTAATAGTTAAAATTACTGAGGAGATTCACAATATATTCGTGTGGACCTTCTCACGTTTGCACAAATATGTTGCAAACCTCCAGCTTCGAGGAGATTCACAACATATTTGTGTGAACATTCTCACATTCTTGAAAATATGTTGCGAACCTCCAAATATAATTAAAATCAAACTAAGGATATTCACATGATATTTATGCAGGCTTGCCGACCTTCACACAAATATTTTGCAAACTTACAAAAGATTAGATTCACAAAAATATATTGTGAACTTCTGAAAGATTAAAATTAAACTAGGGATATCAAACCAGCCCTTTGCCTATAATATGTTGGGTGCTTTTTTGTTAACTTTCTTCTTTTTTTCTTTCACCGCAGATTGTTTATACATTTCAAACTAACTCGCTATGAAAATTGGGAGAGTATATGCTCTAACGTACTATGAAAATCAGGCCGTCTATGACAAGAGTTATAGGACAACACAAGCTTAACTTTCTCTAAACTTATCGATGCAAGTTCAAAGGTGTCAGCAACACCTCACAAGGGCATCACTCCCAGTACTTGACTACCGCCCTTCACTCCGACACATGGTAGCTTCCCCTTCATCCTCCTCATAAACTTGCACACATACGACGTCCAACTAGAGAGAGAGAGTGATAAGTAATCGTTTCAATTTTTTTCTTATGCTAACAATGAGATCTCCCTTTTAGGCCAAGGGAGGCACTGTAAAAGCTTCACAAATTACAAAATATTTCATAAATGAAATTGCAAAGTCCCAAGAGGCTCAACCCTAATTTTGCTTAGGGCATTGAAGTAGGGAGGTCGACCGGTCGACCTTATCTTCTTGTACACGTTTACCTAGGGCATTCAAGATTCCTGTAAAAATACTTAATTCAGATCTTTTTGATGAACTTTAAAACTTTTAAACTCGACCATCCAAATATCACAAATACTTGAGTTACTTCGTATAAAAAAATCCTAAATTTGCAAAAAAAAAACTACATTTTTTTTTAATTCAAACTGATAAACTGTGCAAATACCTAAGTTTCTTTGCATAAAAAATATAATAACATCACATAAAAAAACTGTAAATTTTCTTGTAAACTCAAACTTCAAAACCTCGCAAATACTTGAGTTACTTCGCATTAAAAATTTCAGAAAAGCACATAAAAAACATGTAAAATTTATTTCAAACTCGAACCTACAAACTACGTAAATACTTGAGTTACTTTGCATAAAAAACTATGAAATTTCTTTTAAACTCCAACCTCAAAATGTCAAATATACAAGAAATTCACAACAAAAATGATAGGTGCAAGGGCTAAAAAGGTCATAAAAATAACAATATTTGTGATTTTGGACAACAAACGAATTTGAAAATTTCTATGGCTTTTCAAAAAACGTGTCATTTTGATCGTACAGAACAATTATTTTTTTTTTTTTTCAGTTTCTTCTTTGAAGTTTGACCTTACAAATGTGATTCACATAGTTTTTTTTAACTAAGAATTGGTTCTTAGATCATTCGTTTACGACATGTGAGGAGGTTTTTATAAGACTTCAAAAATTAATGGTCCAAATTTTTTGAACACAATCATATTTTTTTAACCAAGAAACATGATCCAAGGGTAGATTTCTAACAAATGGATCTGGCTATACATATGTGGGCCCTGATTTGAAAAACATGGTTTGGAACATCAAAAATCAGCATTGTCTAACCAAACTGTTTCCCACTCTTTCTTCACACACACACACACACACACACACACACACACACACACACACACACACACACACACACACACACGCACGCACACAGCCATTAGAATATGTTTACTAGAAATATGTGAACAAGAATGTGAACTTGGTATTTCCAACATTTTCTCATGAATCCAACCCAAATAGATGTATTCAACACAATCCATTTGCTAGGAATTGATTGTTAGATAGTGTATTTTCAACAAAAAATGCATTTTTTAAATGCTTGAGTATTCACGAAATTTTTAAGCCATCAATTTTCAAGCCTGAAGCATAATGATCTAAGAGCTGGCTCCCATAAAATCAAGCATGTGGATCACATATGCATGTGAAACTTAAGAAAACAACAAAAAAGCCTATAAAATTCTCAGTTTATATATTTCTAATAACATATTCTAGTGACTCGTACACACACACACACACACACCATAGGAACCCCTTAGTTAGAACTCATAGGAGTTTGTTATGTCCAAATCTGACTCATGAATGTGTTCACCATGGTCAAAATAGCATGACCTTTGTATCATAGTTCTTCGACATAAAATGTTTTTTGAGGTATGAAATTTTGGCACTTTGCAAGCCATTGATTTTGCAACCCTTATAAAAACTAACACATACATTCAAAAAATATGATCCAATGGTCAATTTCTACTAAACTTAATATGTAGATCACATTTGGAGGGCTAGATGTGCAAAAAAAAAAAATCCAAAAATAAAAATATTATATTTTTTCACTAAGGGGTTTCTTACCCATGAGGCAAACAATCATTACCCTTATATATATATATATTCATGTGCGAGGAAAATGATCATACTGTATAGTAAAAATGACATATTTTTCCAATAATCTCATAATTTGCCAAAATCTACCCGACAACCAAAATCACAAATAGCCAACTTCGTTAGGTCCTTTTTACCCTTTGTGTGTGAAAAACTCACAAAGTTCATGAAATATATCGCTCTGCTTGTCGGGTATCACACTCTTCAATTAAAAGGAGGTTCACACATTTTTTTTTGCAGACATCATGAAGTTCACATAATAATATTTGCAAACATTCTTTTAAACTCAAACCTCAAAACTTCGTAAATACCTAAGAAAGCGGGCATATATATCCTTTTGATATGTGAAGTTACTCCAAATATGTGAAGTTTCTCCCAAATATGCGAATTTCCTCACAAATATGTGAATTTTCTCCCAAGAGATCCGCAAATACATTCGATATGTTCAAATTTTTATCATGCGGGCATGCTTTGTTGAATCATATATAAAGTCATTTTTATTCATTTTGTTTCTCTTTTTTGTTTGTTTTTGAAAAGAGCTATAACCCTTTTCCTTCTAGAAACCTAAGCATTTTTCCTCTTTCCTTGCGGCAAGTCCCACAAAATTTTTTTGCTGCATTCCAACGAGGTTGTGGTATCATCCTTCTCATCATCTTCCTCAATTAGCTCGAAAGTTGAGTTTCATATAATATATATATATATATATATGCATATTGTTATATTTCATTATGAACTTTTTTCTTTTCTTTTATTGTTATTGTAGATGTTTTTTTATGTTTTTCTGTATTTTATTTAATATTTGTCACATAATTATTGTTTAAGGTTGTTTTCATAGATGTATATATTTGTTTATGTTCTAGCTAATTTATGTTTGTTTGTTTGTCCTTTAATTAATATTGGATGTTTTTGTGTTGATGTAATGTGGCTAGGGTTTACTGTGCATAATATTGAATAGGGGTCAAGGGGTTATTGTGGGTAGTTGGTTTTCAGAGTGGTTGTTGTATTAATTGAATTTATGAAGTGCATATGGATGGTGTTTTGTCATATGATATTTTTATTAGATGATTGATATGTTATGTGGTTAGTACAGATAGTTAATGATAGACTTTGAAATGGTTAGAGTACACTACCAAGGCATTGATGACCCTACTTGGAGATTTATAATCGTTTCAAAAAATAATAGATACAACAAATTTATAGCTTTGATGTCTCATAAAATCGAATATGTGGAGGAGTCAATGATCCTCTGATACAATTTTTATCTAAACCTAGATAGCCAACATATATGGATAGATGTGTTGAACAATGATGATTTGAAATCAATATTATTTCTTGGTGACGTTTACTTAGTTGTTTGCAAAGCTAAAATAGAAATGAAAAATGTATATTTATCTTAGGCACAATATATTAAGCTCAGTTGTCTTAAAAATTGAATGATATTGACATCCCAAACATTCAACTCAGGCATGCAGAGAACAAGCAATTGTCTGGACCAATTAAAGATATAGATGTTCGACGTGCAGACAATAAAGAATGAACAATTGATGTGACACAAGATCAAAGGATCACTACGGAGGATGTGGAATCATGTGGGTAAATCAGTGCCAGTGATCTTTATCGCAATAATTTTGAATGATATTCACCCTTCCTGAGTAGATGACATTGCTAGGTATAAGTTGTTTGACTTTGTAATTTATGCTTGTAATTTATGATGGATGTGAACTTTTTATGGTTAATCTTGAAAGTTAGAAATGCAATAATATTGAATAGATACATTGAATTTTGATTTAGTTTGTGCAACTGAACAGTTAATTAGTGGTAGAAACTATCATGTCGATGATGGAAAATTGAATGATATCGATGATGATGACTATACCATGTCGATGGGAGAGGAGGAAGACAGTGATGACATGGGACAAATGGCATTTAAGAAGTTGAACCTTCGTATGTTGTATAACTTATATAAATATTTGTTGGGCAGTATAACTATTTTATGTCATTACACTAATGAGATGTGGTTGAATTATCGTTCGATGGATTCTCCTACAATAAAGATTAATTGAAAATAATTAAAAATAATTGAAATGAAGGCATCTCGTGTGTATGATGACATGCGTAGTGAACAAGTTAATGATTGTGAACAATTTCAATGGATAACAACAAGATCAAACAATTGAGAATTTTTTTCCAGCAAAAGGTTTAATGATCTTCAGCATTGCCATGAGTTTTTGATAGATAATGTGGTCATGAATACTATAAATCAAAATTCCTAAAGAGCTACAATAACGGAGTCACTATCGTATGCACGACCCCCCCCCCCCCCCCCCACAAATGATGGTTGCTTGCTCCTAGAAGATACATAACACAAAAGTACATAGAGTAGGATTCTTTCAAGTGAAGTATCAAAGCAAGCATACATGTGATGGATCATTGGGCAACCTTACAGTAAAAAAGTACCTTCAAAGTGAATTTCAAGTGTTATTTATAAACACATGCACAACAACCTGAAGATAATTTCATGAGAAATCATGGATGGCATCAGACGGAAGGAAGGTGTGGAGGTTATTTATAAATACGCATGACATGAATAAGAATAAACTAAGGAGGTACTATATGATTCATTTGAAGAGTCCTTCAGGATGTTTCCTGTCTATTTGAATCATTTGATGAAGGCTAACCAAGGATCACTAGGGTACATTGAAACCGATATGAAAGATCGATTTCAGTACCTGTTCTTATCCTTCCATCCAAGAATTGATGAGTTTTTTAAATGATGCCCTCCAACACTTATAGAAGATGACACATTCCTAAAAGGAAGATACTCATGTATATTATTGTCGACCTATAATATTAATCCTTATAGTGAGATATTTTTTAGAGTATTTGCTATTGTTGATAATGAATCAAAGAATTCATAAGCGTAGTTTTTGAAGTATCTAAAGAAAGAACTCATACATTTCAACGAATATAATAAGATAATACAACTTAAAGTTATCTCAGATAATCATGGAGGTCTAAAGTATATCCTTCATACATTCTCTACATGTCGTGTTGGATATTGTATGAAGCATTTGACAAAGAACTTTTTTTAAGAAGTTTGGTTCATCACTTAATGCACTTTGGTGGAGTGCAGCTTGACTACTCATGAGACAACAATGCAATTATTTTCTTTAAAAAAATTTGAGAGCAAGATGAATAAGCATACAATTATGTTGTCACTAATGTGAAATCAGAACATTGGGTTAGCAATCACTTTCTAGCAAAAAAATATAGGTGCTTAACATCTAAAATAACAGAGAGATTCAATCCATAAATTCTAATCATACATGATAAGCCCATAATTTCTCTTATTGAAAGGCTTCATCTTATATTGATAAAACTTTTTTGAGAAAAGAAAAAATACCAGGCAACATATGCTAGACATGGTGCTGAAGGTAAAAGAAAAACTAGAGAAACTGGAGATAAAGGGACAACAACTACGTGTGTAAGTAGTGCATTATCGTCGACATTGGTACGAAGCCTGCGACTGATCTCATGGTTACAATGTTGAACATGACAAACAAAAATGCTCTTGTGAAGAGTGGCAGGTTAGCAAGATTTCATGCAAACATGCAATCACATGCATTTTGACAAGTTCTTCATAGTTGAATCGTATTGAATTCATATATATTCCTTCTGATGGTAGATAATGTCTCATACATCGCTTTACCGACTCTTATACATGTCTATTTAGCAA
Organism: Nuphar pumila; assembly: GCF_984573655.1. Taxonomy (NCBI): domain Eukaryota; kingdom Viridiplantae; phylum Streptophyta; class Magnoliopsida; order Nymphaeales; family Nymphaeaceae; genus Nuphar; species Nuphar pumila. The sequence continues at coordinate 22,859,328 of NC_143252.1, read as the reverse complement.
AAGTGGTTCATAAAGTAGGGTGACCTAAGGTGAAGAGACGGAAAATTGAACACACGGATGTTGTGTCATACAAGTGCAGTGCATGTGGTGAACTTGACCCTAACAGGTCAAAGCACAAATAACAATATGCTAGAGTACGTATGCTTTGCAAAATGTTGGATTTGTTAAGAGTTATTTAATAAATTGCTTTAATGACTCTTATGACTTTTATATAGATGTTAGGTATATCTTGACTTAGTATATGATTGTTACAAGTATATTTATTGTATATTTGTCCTATTGTACATGCAATAATTGAGCATAAGCTGAGAATTAAACTTCACACAAGTAGGTTTGGAAAGTTAGAGTTTGATCATATGATACGAGTAAGATAGGAAAGCAATGCACGACTAACAATTATAATTGATCAGTTAGTAGTTGTAGTTACTCAGAAGGAAGACCATTGATATGAATTCCGGTTTATTGATTTATGTAAGGATGGCTAACAATGCATGAGCACATACTTTTTTTTTAATGCATGAAATGAAATGTATGAGCATATTCATTTTTTAATGAGTTTAATGAATGTAATGTATGGACATATTTATTTTTTTAATGAATATAATATATGATCAAATTCATTTTTTTGAATGAATGAATGCAATGTATGAGCAAGTTCATTTTTTTTAATGAATGAAATGAATGCCATGTATAAGCATATTCAATTTTGAATGAATGAATGAAATGTATGAACAAGTTCATTTTTTGAGTGAATGAAATTAATATAATATATGAGCATGTTTATTTTTTTAAATGAATAAAATGAATGCAATGTATGATCTATAAATTATGTTTTATAAGTAAAGGATGTTCATTAAACAATTAAACTATAAACTTATGAGAATGAGAAAATTCGAATAAAATATAGGTGAATAATGTCAAATATTTGTAAGGATGGAATGAGACAAGAAAATTGAAAGAAAATTCACCTCATGGAATGAAGCTCAGGCTTTTAC